>NC_088650.1:32553838-32628838 GCF_964019385.1 Sycon ciliatum | reverse complement strand
CTAGCATTCGTGACGTCTCCTCCCGACCTGCTTTCAAACAAGAAATCTGCTCACTGCTGATCAACTCAATCTGCTCCTGCAGCGCTCACCCTCTCCCATACTTGTAAAGTTCAAAGTGATGTAAATCACTTTCCAACTGTTTAACCCACAATCTCACCTTCTCATAAATCTATCTCTTATTGGCGATGGTGCCATCGTGAGAATAAAGAATTCAAACAACGATCTTATTGGCGATGGTGCCATCGTGAGAATAATTCAACAACTGGCCGTAGTATCGTGAGAATAAAGATTTGAAACAAGAATAACAACAGCAGCAGCAACGGCACTCCAAAACACCATTTCACTCCTACACGATCGTCCTAGTCTATTAGACCTGTTTATCTACGACCACGTTTGGCAACAACCAGTTATAAAAATTGATCTAATTTTACGACAATCAGATTGACAACACCGACACCACCCTGGTCTGTATGGGACTGTACCCTAAGACATGATGTCATCAGCTCTTTGTCCATATTTGATGAGAAGAGCGTAGCATTGAATGGTGATTGGTTGCATGTAGTGTTGTTATGAGGTAATGGGGTAGTGGGGTAGGTCCCTCATTATGTGTGTAGTCTACATGTGTGAATGTGATTCTTGTCACCAATGTCAACAACACCTTTTATGGTCTCGGTCTGTGCAGAGCGGGACGACATCGTGCAGACGTGTAGCATATCACGTGACAGCACACTGACATACGCACTCTGGTAGTGCTGCAAACACGAGATGTCGGAGGTCTCGCTAAGGCACACAGTAGGGTGTTCGGTGCCTCGAACCCAGGCGCATTTTGAGTGGAAACAGTTTTGTACGGGGTCCGTGGCACAATCGTACATCACTGTGCTTCTTGCCTTGGCAAGGTAAAATTTTAGCAGCTCAGGACGAGTTTGTTTCTTTGTTGGAAAGAGGAGATGTCTCTGCTGTTGAGACCGTAAGTCCCGTTTCCACACGACGAATTTTAGCAATGTTACGCCCTGCGCAACTTCAGGGTATCGATTTCGACCTGTTCTGGGCCGGTCGCAACGCCGGCGACTATTCCATCGTCTTCAGCGTCGAAAAACTACGCAGTGTGTGAAATTTGGAGGCTGTACGATGCTGTCTTCTTGTTCTATGAGCGATCGATTTGCGCCAGGATACCAAATGTATGGAGTACATGTACATGTACATGGAGTTGATGGACTTGGCTGTAGTGCTGTTTATTTGTAGTTTCGCTGAGCTACCACATCAGATAAATCTCTGGTCGCTGTATCTGGAGAGTGGAGAAAGCCATTGTGCAGACAAATAATCAAGAGCAGATTTCCTGCCAATACTGCGTTCAATATGCAGCTGAAAATCTGCACAGAATTGACACTCAGAGTCAGAGGATTTGCAAAATTGCAGCGTGCTAACGCAGTGCAGCTACGCAATGCCGTATGCACCGTGTCTGGAGTACATTGTCATCCACATAGCATGGGCAATGTAGGACCAGTGTATTTGTCGACTTTATAATTTACATCCAAATTACGCTTGCACAATCATCCGATAAATGAACTGTCTGTTGGTTGTGCGAATCGTATGAATGAATTACATGTGACGTGCGACACCAATTGCCCCGAAGTGCTGCACGCGCCGTATATGACTGGGAGCAAGTTGTCCTTCTAAAGCTGATGATTAGCAGGACTGCTGCTGCCTTGGCCTGGCTGAAGCTTACATCGTGTTGAAATGGTGCAGCATACCTGTTAATTGGCTGCATGCATCCGGTCCCGCGGCGCAACATGCCCGGGTGCGGGTGCCGTCTCGGCTGAGTGAGTATGTTATTTTCTTGGATGCTTCATCTACATGGGGTAGATACCTGTAATCTCCTCCTGGTGATGTGTCTTTGAAGTACCCGTATTCCAATTAGCTTCAGCCTGTGAAGGGTTACATCTTTCGCATCTATTTCGACTAATTTGTACGCGTTGCTATGGTGGTTGCTATGGGCGTAATTTGAATTTGGCTAATTGGAATACCAAAAAAATTGGTCAAGTGATGGAAGCTCTCTATTGGCTATCATCTGTGGAAATTTGAAAGACCCTGAACGAAATTGATTTTCACCTTGTTCTAGTTGGTTTTGAATTTCCCGGTTTTGTGCCACTGGCCTGCATCAAAACTGTTCCAGAAAAAGTGCCAACAAGCGCACTTCAAAAGATCATAACTCTTGAACGTCTGGTCGGATTTAGACAAACCTCATATATTTCCCGGCTAGTTTATCCTACTCTTTCCAATGAGACTAAAATCGAGGAGATTGGAGCAACTTTCAAAATCGTCCGAACACCCTACACACAGGCACAAAGCTAAGGCAGAATTAGTATGTGTAAGTAGACTGCCGTCCGGACCGTGGTCTGCCAGACAGTGAGCTGCATCTCTTGCCATTTACCACATGCATGTAAAGCACGATTCGTTCAAACATTAGATTACATCGTTATTTTATCTGCACCGCTCAGTCGTCCATTTCGCACGGCACAGTCAATTGTTAGTTGTTCGTTTTCGTCTCCGTCCCTTTCTCATATCTTGTAAACGTCCTCTAGTGTTGTTGAATAGTTCATACCTACCTTTGTTAGTCGTGCATTATCCTTTCCAGTCATTGTTACTCATTCTCTCAACTACTAATCCAGTCTGTAGTGGCCACAACGCTCTCCCAGTGAATAACAAGTTTAGCATAACGCTCTCTCAGTGAGTAAAAGGTCCAGCATAACGCTTTCCCAGTGAATACCAAGTTCAGCATATCGCTCTCCTTCTCTCAGCGACCTACGTATTCCAGTCAGTCCACTCAGCCAACGTTTGAAAAAGATTTCACGGAACAGACAATTCACTCAGTAAGTAAAATACATCATGTGCTGTAGGTCTATTTAAAATCCCCTACAATGTTGCATTAGTATCACTGATATAGCACACTGTGACTAAGTTACTGGCCCACTGACTATGCCTACTCCAGAGCTAGGTCATCAGGCTGAGTGACACGGTTGAGAACTAGCGTGTGTGCACATGCCTGGTACAAATCCGCTAGGTACTGCACGGATCTGGTTGTCATAATGGGTTCATTTATATTTGCTCCCGTTAGCGACTGGATCATTCCATTCACTCCCCTGTTCTGTTACAAGTACCGGTACTCAGAAGTAGTTATCGTTCTGGCTATCCAGCTGTGGCCATGTGTGGATCGTTCGGTAGCGGTTCAGGTCAAAGTCCAAAGTTCAAACAGTGAGTTACTTCTTTGCTGCACCATCCGGTCAAAGCCCTCCGCACTTCCACGCCACGGTTCTTCTTTACTCTTCACTGCTACTTGAAGACAACGTTCAAGGATGACTTTCTTGATCTCTTCTCTTTAGACTCGCCACTTGTAGTCGTGTTCGTCTATGAGTAGTTCAACGGTGACTTTATCCATATAGCAAGTTAGATTAGACCATGTTCAGAACTCTCAATAGACAAGAGAAGTTCATCATGTTTCCTACATATGGTGAGAAAGTAGAGAAAGGCAGATCGTTTTCAATGTCATCAACGTTACTCGAACAAGGAATGTAAGTTACAAATGGTGGCACTCCATCTCTTTCTTTTCGTTTACTTCCCATATTTTCGTTAGTAGTGTCGTCTCGTTGGTCGTTGGTCGTTGGTCTCCATCTTTGTCTTTGTCCCGTGTCACAACGCGACGGTCATTCAGGGACCTACTGATTGACCCGAGTCTTGTAGACGAAGTACTTTTCAGTTCTTTGTAACGAAGGTAGACCTGACGAGCAGGAGGATGGATACTGAGTATTTCCGGTTGCGATCGACGATGGAGATTGTTCGAATATCAAGTGTTTGCTGTTGTTACTGTTCGTGCTTGTAAAGTTGAAGTTGAAATTGTTCCATTCATTTTGGGTAGAGACGTACCTTTCCTCGAACTGTCGTTTTCTTCTTGCATGGTTGTCAACTGTACAGAGTTGGTGTTGTTTGAAGTGGAGAGCAGTATTCTTTCGTCGATAGTTGTCGTAGGCAGTTGTAGTAATGAGGTGTAACATTTGTCGGTGATTTCTGTGGTTTTGCTGAGACACGTAAATTGCATTGTGTTGCAGTGTGTTGTGAAGATGTCCCCGTGATGTCGTTCATTGATCGTCTTCACCTTTTTCAGCTACTGACACAGTCACTGACTGACGTAGCTGCATGTCCGTAGACGTGGGGTCAAAGGTTGTTTCACTCTAAATATGGCATTGGGTATGACGTCATGACGAGTGTGTACGTGTGTGCGTACGCATCAGCGTAGATACAAGTATTGACACGTGAGATCAATCTTGTTTGGATCATTGTGTATGTCATAGTATGTGAGTACTTGTTGTCTGTCTGTGTGTCTGTGTATCTGTCCATCTGTCTGTCTGTGTCTCTCTATCGGTCTGTGTGTCAGTCCATCCATGTGTCCGTCTGTCTGTGTGTCTGTGTGTGCATCCATGTGTGACGGTCTGTTTGTCCATTGCTCCGTGTACATGACTTATATTATAATGTGTGTCTGTCTGTGGGTCTGTCTGTGTGTGTGTGTGTGTGTGTGTGTGTGTGTGTGTATGTGTGTCTGTGTATGTGTGTCTGTCTGTGTTACGTACACATTGTCCCTGTACAGACATGTCCAGTCAAGTTGTGTTCGACACGTTTGCTCAGGAGGTGCAGCGAAGAGATGCCACACTGGAAAGTCTTCAGGCTGCTGTGCCTCCTGAGCAGTCGCAATTGTCCTCCACATCACGTAAAGTGACATGGAATCCACCATCATCATCATGCTGCTACTCAATGGGAGTAAGTAGAGTGTTGCTGTACAGTGTGTGTGTGTGGGGGGGGGGGGGGGAGTTTTCTGTGACACCCTGTCTTCTCGTCTGTACCATTGTCAAGTGATTGTTGACGAGTGGGAATCGTTGATGTGACATAACTTTACAAGATGTGCAATTGCTGCAAGCTTCTCTCAAGCTGGAATCAAGTTATGCCAATTTGTCTGGTTTGGATCACTGACCCCTGAGGTCAATCAATAGGTTTCCTAACTCCTGATGGCATTGCACTGAGAGTATTGTTGCTGTCGTTTTTGTAAATCAAATCGTTTTTTCTGTTTTGTATATCACACAGACAATGCTCCTTTTTGTGATCTGCTTGGAGGGTTATCATCTTCGTGATGACATCCTGTCCACTATTGTACACTACATATTTAGTGTACATAGTGTAGAGGTGGATGAGCAAGACGAAACTTACGTAAGTTGTTGTGTTCTTGATTGTTACAAGACTCAGCACTGTTCAGTGTAATGGTTGTTCTTTTTGTCTGTGTGTGTGTGTGTATGTGTGTCTGTCTGTCTATCTATCTGTCTGTCTGTCTGTCTGTCTGTCTGTCTGTCTGTCTGTCTGTCTGATGCTTTACTCCTGTGTTTCTGTATCCCTGCACTGTACCACGTATCCGTCTGTCCACATGCCCCAAGACTTCGCGTCATTGGGATGTACAACTGACTGTGTATCTGTCACGTGTGTGTGTGTCTGTCATGTGTGTGTGGTTGTGTGCGTGCGCATGTGTGCGTGTGCGTGCATGTGTGTGCGTGTGTATGTGTGTGTATTTGTATGTGTGTGTGTGTGTGTGTGTGTGTGTGTGTGTGTGCGTTCGCGCATGTGCCTGTGTGTGTGTGTGTGCGTGCACGCTTGTGCCAGTGTGTGTGTGTGTGTGTGTGTGTGAGCGTGCGTGCGTGCGCGCGAATGTGCCTGTGTGTGTGTGTGAGTGTACGTGTACGTGTGTGTGTGTGTGTGTGTGTGTGTGCGTGTGCGTGCGCGCATGTGCCTGTGTGTGTGTGCATATGTGTGTGTGTGTGTGTGTGTGTGTGTGTGTGTGTGTGTGTGTGTGTGTGCGTGTGTGTGTGTGTGTACAGAAAAACTGGACACTACTGCACTACTGTGCAATCCTTGGAAGAGATCGACTAGCAAATATACTCATCGCACGAGGAGCTGATGTCAATGTGCAGGACAGCTTGGTAAGAACTAGTGATAGTTTAGAGTCTGGTTGTCTCAACTGAATTCTCACTTTGTATGTTCCTACATGTCTGTCTGTATGTCTGTGAGACAATCATCCTGTACATTGGTTAACCATGTGTGTCTTTGTACATATCTGTCCACGTGTGTCTGTACAGCTGTACGTATGTGTGCATGTGTGTGTGTGTGCGTGCGTGTGTGTCACTGTGTGTGTGTGTGTTTGTGTGTGTGTGTGTGTGTTTGTGTGTGTGTGTGTGTTTGTGTGCGTGTGTGTGTGTGTGTGCGCGCGAGTGTGTGTGAGCGTGTGTGCGTGTGTTGATGTGTTTGTTCTAGTTGTCCAGGTCTGTGTCGGTGTGTGGTTGTAGTAGTTAGTGTAATGGTTGTATAGCAATACTCATCACATTCTCTCTTTCTCTACACTACAGCGACGGACTCCACTACACTGGGCAGTCATCAATGACAGGATCAACGTTGTCAAGGTGATGCTGTCACATGACAGTGACGGTGTCACGTTGGATACCACACTGCGTGACAGGGTAAGTATTTGATTGTGTGTTGTTGTGAAGTGAACAGTTTCTACTCGTCCTTCTCACCTGTCCTGCCTCTCCCTCTCTCTCTCTGCCCCTCGCTCTCTCTCTCTCTCATATATATCACGACTACCACAATTGTACAACTGTCCTCTCCTCTCCTCTTGTCAGAAATGTGTACCAGTTGTACGATACCGTACTCGATGACATCATGCGTACACTATAGCCACGTGGTCATATTCACTCTGTTGTTCGATTTTTGAAGAATTTCGAAATCAGTGTGTGAAGGAGTAGACTGTTTGATGGTGTTTGTTGGAACGAGTGAGGAGTGAAGGGTTCTTGTTAATGTAACGAGCACACAGACGACATGGAGTTGTTCCTGACGTGGAGCAGACGTTGTGGACGCCTTCCTTTCGTCGTGGATATTTTCGTTCCAGTAGAAATCTGTAAAATATATTCAAATTTGTCGAGGCATGAACTGGAGTTTTTCCTGTGAATGCATGGAGTAGCAATGTTGCTGAGGAAGGAGAGACTTGTTCTGTACATGTAAGTCGTCTTGTGGAGAGACTGATTTCGTTTTGTTGTAGATTATGTCCTTGCCCTTCGTCAGCGTGTTTTCGTTTTTGTAAAATTCGAATTTTCACGAATATTTTTTTCTGTTGTCCCTGTGATGTGTTGTTGATTTACTCAGGAAGGGAAAACAGCGTTGGACGTAGCCAGGGAAAGGAAGCATGAGGGATGTGTGCAGTTGCTGCTGGAGCACGAGAGTGTGAAGGTATGTTGAATAGACTTGACTGTGAGTGACTGAATTTAGATGTACTGTGTGTATACAGTATTCATTACAGCGTGTCGTTCATTTGATTGGTTGAACTATGCAGTGATTAGGTGTCACGTGAGTCACGTGAGGTGCACCTACCACCACCATGTCCTACATTTGTATAGCTATCCATGAGATCAAGAGAACATAACCCTCCAGGGTGCGCAAGTTCACTTATCAGATTTGGGACGGCGAAATCTGTGTTGCACGTCATAATAATGACATCATAAGTAGAGGAAGTGTGGACGTGGTGCACCGCCACGATGGAATGAGGCAAGTCCGACGCAAAAATGACGTACATCACGGATTACGCCGTCCCACAACCCTATCCCAGTTGCACACTCTGGGGGTATGTACTCTTGATGAGATGTGTGGCACCATCACACCCCTCATGTTGCCGTTCACATTGTGAATATTTACACATGTTGATCGTGAACATGTGTTCCACCTGATTCTGCACTGCACATGCTGTACTGTTTAGTACAGGCAGACCTTGCTTATCCGGTCCTCTTTTATCTGGATCCCTCGCCATCCGGAAGAAAATCGTTGGTTACCGATTTACAGCATATGTCATGCATACATACAGTGTGCGTGTTTGATTATCCGGTTTCCTCGCCTATCCGGATATTTTTGTGGAAAACGGATGTGTGCGGTTATGCGAGGTCTGACTGTAGTACTGTGCAAGGCAGAAACTTTGAGTCTGTGGGCACGTGAGTGGCTTGGATGGGTTTCATTGAAATGCGCTATGGGTTTGATAACAAGCTATTAATTAACCATTTCAGTGCCAAGGGGGTCAGAAAAATACAAATTTTTCTGAGTTGAGCTGGACTCAAATTTTTCATAGCTCAGCTGTATATCCACAGATCTTTACAAACGATGGCTCTCTGGAAAGATATCAAGGTCAGGCAGACCATTGTGAAGAGAAAATGCAGCGAAAATAGTCTTCCTCGAGAGGGCGCCTGAGCGATGTCCATTTCCTGCATTCTGGCGACGTTTATCCTCACGGACACAAACCGATGTGATAAGTAGGTCTTCCTGGAGACGTTGAGTGCTCGTTTGTTACTCTCCTGTGTGTAGAAGTGGAGATACGAAAATATTTGTACACACATACTCATTCTGGGCGACTAAAGTCGCTCATGGCACTGAGAGGGTTAACAGGGAGAGAAATTTGAAGAGAGTAGTTGGGTGGACACACCCATTCCCACAGCACTGCAAACCGAACCGATTCCTTTTATGTACAACGTTTCGTCACAATTGCCATCGTCTGGTACGAAAAATTGTTGGTTTCAAGACGGCGAAACAGAGACTCGCAATGAAGGTCCAGTGCCCATCGCATGTTTTGCGCATGCATTGTATGGACGAATAACTCCCCCATGGAACAGAGCAGATGTGAGAGTTGCGCACTCTTGTTTATGTACACTTGATGAGATGTCTATCACTATTACACTCTCGTGTAGGTGTTTTTGGTGTCACTAGTGACACATGTTGACCGTGAATATGTTTTTCACCAGATACTGCACTACACACACTGGTGTTTATAGGCCATTCACACGACGTCCAAACTCACTTTTATCGTACCGTTTCCAAGGATATTTACTCGGATACAATAAACTTGCATTGCTTGAACAACGGAAAATTTTAAATTTAACATTTCCCGGTATTTTCAAGAGGTCACTAGGGATACATTGACGGTTGTAAAGTTTGCCCAGCACCGTGTGAACTGGATCACGGTTTGCCAGTGTTATCTTGGTCACACACGTGCAAGTGTTTACACGTCGTGTGAATGGCCTATTAATACCCCTGGTTGTGTTTTCTCATGTACAATGCTTGCACTTGTGGTTATCACTAGTATTCCTTAAGTTCACCTTATAGGGGATTCACACACACACACGGGTAAAACCACGGTTATGGGAAAGTTGTTATGGAAACTATGGTACTGGGGGAAAGGAAGAACCTTTCGGGAAAAAATTGGCAAAGCCGTGGCCGTGGGCCTCAGGCCATTTGTTAAGGGAAAAATCCCGTCGCCATACGATGCGCGTGTGTAGATCTTGTCTTTGGCGAGAACTCTGAACCCGTAGTTGTACGGGTGCATCGCAACCTGCATTTTCAGACAGTGCCCTCGGAAAATCGTGCACAGAACGTACTACAAAAATGCAGTTACAGATCATTTTTTAATTTCCCCACCACAAATCCATTGCCAAACACACGGCCAAGGGAAAACTGACCACGGGTGTGAACGGCCCCACTCCGTTGACCGAAGGTCTAAACTTTTACCTTGTCCCGTGACCTCAGGTTTCCCCGTGAGTGTGAATCCCCTATTATAGGATCAAACGGACCCATTGTCATTTGTGACTTCACTCCCTCGAACCCAGACCCTGATTCTGTGGAAAAACAAGTTTCAATACTTCAGATGGGAGAATCCGACTTGGCATTGTTTTTCGGCGTGGTTACGTCAAATTCTAGAATATTTCAGCAAGTGTATTGCTTTGTCGGAGAGAAGAGAATGATGTTCATCCGTTTGAAACCCAAAGTCCCGTTTCCATACGACAAGCGTTTTTTTTAGGTGATGAGTTTTGGCTTGTTCTGGTCGGGTCGCAGTGCCGCAGACTATGCCATCATCATCAGCGTCGAACAACTTCTGGCCATTTGACATTTCCAGGCGTTGAGACCCTTTCGTCTTCCTCCATGAGCAATTGTTTTGCGCCAGCATACCAAGTTATAAGCAATACCATATGCGCACGGTCCGCTCAGTTCGAGTGATGAGGCTTTGTACTTGTGCACTGTACACCATACTGTACTGTGCAGTCGTCTTGAAATTTTCTCGCTTCTCCCATTTCACCCATTCATTTGTGTTTCTAGCGATAGTCCGAAATTGTTGCACTTCAAATCACTATCCCTAGGTAATGGTTTGGCGAAATTGAATACTACTTGCAGATTTCTTATATTCTGTACTCTAGAGAATTGATTAACCCTTTCACTGCCAGCTGAACCCTCAAGGTGACAAGGCGCTCCCTGCCAGGCTGTCAGCTGAGCAGTACACCCCTCCATGCCAGGCACTTTTTACCTCCAGCTCAAAAAATCGAAAGGCCAACTTTTCCTGGAGTTTATGGTACTTTCTGTACCGACTACCGCTTTCCAAAGTATACATCGTAGGTAGACAACTCCTAAAGGAAGCCATTGCCGTCGAAAAATTGCCAAATCCGAAGTACAAACGTGCTGCACATAAATGCGTGTCATGTCATGCGAAAGTGCGCCGCATGCGCTGCATACACTATGTACACGATCGGCCCGGACACTGGCGAAGTAAAGTTAGGGACCATCGCAAAAGTTCGCAGAAGCCCCTGAAACGAAGAGCATACGTTTGGGGGGGGGGGGGGCAGGGGGAGGGAGTCGTGTCGAAAATCGCAAATCGGGCTTCAATTCAAAAAAGTATTGACGACATGTAGGAGCTGATATAGATTAGCATGCCATCACAGCCGGCGTAGATCGCTTGTCAGGACGCGTAGTCCATTCATGCAACTGCGCGTGTCGCGTAGCTGGCTGCCTGTACACTGTGTGTAGTCTAGTACCAAGAGTCCATAAAACGCGTGGTTTATGGACTAGCAGGGGTTCATAGGGTTTATGAACCCCTGCTGTGTAGTATATTATAATAATTATTATGTGTGCAGCATCCAAGTGAAATAATGAAGCCCATATTGTGACTGTCGTTTCGTTTGAGGGGGGAGGGAGGGGGGTCAGGCCCGAAACTCACGGTCTTCGTTTCGGGGGCTTCTGCGAACTTTTGCGATGGTCCCTTAGTTAGTTGTTCGTTGTTTTGGAGAGAGAAGCAGATCCTTTTTTCGTTCGCTGGGATTGAAAGATATGCCAGTGGACAGGAGAGCTACAATACTGGAAGCAGAAGAGATAACTTGCGGAATCTTCTCTGTCTTCGTGGCAACAGGACTTCAGTTGCTAGAGACTTTCGTCCTGTCGTTGCGGACGGAATTCTTGTTGCGGCCACCAGAAAACTCGGAGAACGAAACGTTCGTAAGTCGTTTGGTGAAGCGGATCGTGTCGGTGAACAGCTGCGGAATGTTCTGCCGCCGTGGCGGTCGTTTGTTCTCCCGATTAGCAGCAGTCCAAATACAAATACTTTTCAACTTTGGAGAGTGAAGCACTTCCCTGTTCCGTTGACAAGCGCGGCGTTCGCGGGTGTAATGCACTTTCGCATCAGCTTGCAGTAGATCGTCAGGTATTGAGCCAGAGGTAGGTGTCGTTGTAGAAAGAATATAATTAGGTTGTAGCTGACATACCTGTAGTGTCTCTTGACCGTGCTGATCACCATGGTAACGTGGTAGTTCTTAGAAATTTTTAATTCTGGACCCAGTGAACGCCGCCAGCGCTGTTTCCATCAAGTTTACAGTGAATGCATCCCCGAGGAATCCAGCGTCTGGTTGTCTCTACCCGTGACTCCAACCGCCTATCGCAACGGATAGCCGCCTGGAGTCTTGGATACTGTAAAACGACAAACTTTCGCGGCGGCCAAATTTAGCGTTTTAGCAAACTGGACCAGTTAGCGGCGATTTATTTTAGCGATTTTTACCTTCCACCGAAAATCTTCAAGAATTTTATTTTACAAAGACTCGGAGTGCTGGGGTGCAGAGTGCATGAAGAATGCCAGAAAAGAAGAAATCAAAGAAGGAATCAAAGATAATCATAAGGTGAGCACTAGTACCGTAAAGTCCGCAGCAAACGCCCACTTCGCAGCAACCGCCCACTTCGCAGCAAACGCCCACTTCGCAGCAAACGCCCACTTCGCAGCAAACGCCCACTTCGCAGCAAACTCCCACTTCGCAGCAAACGCCCACTTCGCAGCAAACGCCCACTTCGCAGCAACCGCCCACTTCGCAGCAAACTCCCACTTCGCAGCAAACGCCCACTTCGCAGCAAACTTCCACTTCGCAGCAAACTCCCACTTCGCAGCAAACGCCCACTTCGCAGCAAACGCCCACTTCGCAGCAACCGCCCACTTCGCAGCAAACGCCCACTTCGCAGCAAACGCCCACTTCGCAGCAACCGCCCACTTCGCAGCAACCGCCCACTTCGCAGCAAACGCCCACTTCGCAGCAAACGCCCACTTCGCAGCAAACGCCCACTTCGCAGCAAACTCCCACCTCGCAGCAAACGCCCACTTCGCAGCAAACGCCCACTTCGCAGCAAACGCCCACTTCGCAGCAAACGCCCACTTCGCAGCAAACGCCCACTTCGCAGCAAACGCCCACTTCGCAGCAACCGCCCACTTCGCTGCAAACGCCCACTTCGCAGCAAACGCCCACTTCGCTGCAAACGCCCACTTCGCTGCAAACGCCCACTTCGCTGCAAACGCCCACTTCGCAGCAAACGCCCACTTCGCAGCAACCGCCCACTTCGCTGCAAACGCCCACTTCGCTGCAAACGCCCACTTCGCTGCAAACGCCCACTTCGCAGCAAACGCCCACTTCGCTGCAAACACCCACTTCGCAGCAAACGCCCACCCCAGCGTGTCCATACTATTTTCGTAACTTTCAGGTCAATATAGTTGTAGAAAACTGACACGAAGGTCGAATGCGTACGAAAGCGGCTGTAATGCCTACAAACTGCCCATGTCTTTCCAGGAGGCTCTGCAAAGTGATTGTCATTATCTTGCTGCAAAGAAAAACTTCTGTCGAGAATTCCTTTCATTCAATAAATGAGTCGTCTTTGTGGTAGTTCGCTCTCCATGTGGTAATGCTGTAGAATCCATCTAGTTTTCATGACATTTCTGCAGTGCACCATGTCGCGCTTTCAGAACGGAACAGTGATTGTTCTGACGAAGCGTCATTCAACCACTTGATTACTCGCAGTATTGCAGTTGCAATTCGAACAGGGTATGTCACCGAAGCTACCCTACAAAGTCGTTGCTAACTTGTTGAAAACTCTGAAGTGCTCGAGAAAAACACTTGCTCTGAGCGTTGTGTGATTTGGAAATGATGGCTTGAAACACCGTCAGAAGTGTATTTGTTTCCTGCAATACTCTGTTCTTCGCTACCTTATTAATCGGAAGAAACTCCTGTTTGGATTTGCGAATTAAAACAGCCATCATCATAAAATCACTACGAGCTAGCTCGTGGCTAGTGCCCAGAGCGATTTCGAAACCAGGAAAGTGGACATAGTTTACCGTAGCAAAGCGCTCTTCGCGCTACGGTGTGAGATGCACTTTCGTACAGTAGGGGTGACAGTGCATGGGGTCGGTGTGTACAGGCCAGCAGATCTTGCAAAAATGGGGTTAATGTTTGCAGCGGACTTTACGGTACTGGGAGAAAGGATGGCGTTTTCGAAGAGGGATCTTCGGAAGACTTTCTCTTCGAACGGCTGAGCCACTGCGACACTAATGGCGATAAAATTCAGAAGACTTCTTCGAGCAGTACAACACTAACTAAAATCTACGCAACAGCAAGCTGGCCAATCTCTCCAACAAGTTCAACAACCCTCTCCACAACACTGAGACATTCTCCAGTCGATCGTTTTATTCTCTTCTGCAATTCTGGTTCAAGTCGCCGTACTCCAACGACAACAAGCAAAACTAGTGTTGGTACGTTAGGGGCCATCTGTAAATATAGAATTTTTTGGATTCTCCACAGGCCATAGCCTAAATCGAGGGAGTCTCGAGATATTTATTTAGAAACGAAAACTAGTCGTTTAGGGGGGAGGGGGTTGAGCGCCTGTTCGTTCCTCGAGAAATATCGATGCACAGTTTGTATATGTGATCACGTCCAGAAAAAACGAAAAAAAAATCGATACTATGTACCGTTTGTATGTGTTCGTTTCTGAGGGGTGGGGGAGGGAGGATGAAGAGAAATGATAGCTCTCGTTTCTAAATAAATATTGGTATTTACGGAAGGTCGCTTACTTTCCGCAGCTGCACGCTTTGGACTGTAGCCGTGCAAGCAATGATCAGCGCTAGTCCAGAGTCTGTGCAGTGTATGTACAGACAGTGCACAATCGATCATCGACGCATCGCGTAGTAGATGATTGTACAAATTTCATATTCGCGTGTCAAACTTCCGCGATTCGGCCCTGCTCACGAAAGTCGCGAAAGTTTGTCGTTTTACAGTAATAGTTAGGCATCAAGTCTGAACCAAATTCCTTGCTCCGTGCAATGAAAGTTGACGGGAAAGGGGAAAATACTCGCACCGACTCTGGGAGGTGGAAGTGCGTGAGAACCGATTTCTTCCTCGCCGCTCGGCAAAAATCGAATGCGCATTTTCAACGACGCTGGTTCGATTTTGTTCAAATGGCAACCCATACTACTGGCAGCGTATTTCGATGGGTATGGACATCTTCCAGGGCCCAGTGGCCGTCTACCACGGCTAAACATCTCCAATATTCGAAAATAGAGGGCCAAACTGGGTGAGGTCTACCTGTCGACTTGCGTCGACAACAGCACTGGGGACTGCTGGCACTCGGAGTGCATGAATGCGCTGTCGACTGCAGTCGACAGGAGCAGTGAAAGGGTTAAGACTAAAATCCGAGCATTTGGAGCGAGTTTGAAAATTGAGTGAAGTCACTATTGCCTAGGGGTGAAACAATTATACCGAATACTCGAGTACTCGCTCGGTTTTTTCAAAAATAATCGTACTCGGAATAGATCAGAGTACTCGTTCATACATGGTACATGCATTAACCACAGAAATCTGCAGTTTCAGAGCAGCAGTCGCCAGATATTGATGTGCAGACTGTGTGGTGAACATTTGTTCACGACTAGAGAGAGAGCCCACATGACCCACCAAACAATATACCCGAGAAAAATGACTGGCACTCGCTTCAATCAGGGTTGTATCATGTGATGTTAAGGCGTTAAGGCGGTGTGCAATTTTTAGGAGATGAATAATAGTTGAATACTCGAATATTCGATCGGAAAAAATCAGAGTACTCGAACTCGGGATATCAGTGCCAACTTTCACCCCTACTATTGCCATAAGCAAATTTACACATACGCTCAACTTCACGCACACTGGTTCAGTACCCCCGAGTGCTGAAACGATTATATCGATTACTCGTTACTTACTTGATAAGAAATAGATCGAGCGGTTATTTCGATTTTATCGGCTTAACGAGTAGAATGGTACTTACGCTCGGTTCGGGATTTCCCCCCTTTGGGGGGGGGGGGGGGGGGCGGGGGGTTGCACAAAGCGTGCATGCACCGAAAGTGTTGCGAGTACGAGACGAATATGTACATGACTGTACATGTAGGTACAGTAATAGTCGTTTAGCCGATAAGCCGATCGTTATGGTATCAGCTAAGGCACTAAGGAAACGTAATCGTTTCAGCACTAGAACTTGTCAATGGTCGCTGCCTTTGCATCATATCTCTTTCATGGCATGGCAGGGAAGGCCGAGAAAGTAATCGTGACTAATTTCACGGCAGTTTGTGCGCAAACCAGTCCCTCAAAATCAAAAATCCATCACGATGTTTTTATTTACGGAGTAAGTAGATGGAAAACCACTCATTTGAAGGGCTACCTCCCGCCTGGCTATCCCCCTTTGAGGGAGATCTCCCGACCAAAGAGAAAATGAACTTGGGAGCTCTGAAATGGATGAACTGCAACCACTGCAACTGCTTGTGGCTTAGCACCACAGCACACACCGTGTTTTCCGGTGTGTTGGCTGCACCTTGAATTGCATCCAAAAATCGTCCTGCGGCTTATAATCCGAATGCTGGAAGTGAATCAGCCAGCTCTACAGCGCTCCATGCATATAATGAGTGTATGATGTCATTAGACTGTTTTCATGTACTGAAATCCATCATTCCACTTGCACAAAGCTTCTACATGTCAGTTCAGAGTGAAGGACAAACTAGGCCCCTTTTCACCATAACCTCAGTTGTTCTTCATAAGTTTTTAAGCATTTATAACGTCTTGTATGTATGTATGTATGTATGTATGTATGCATGCATGCATGCATGCATGCATGCATGTATGTATGTATGTATGTATGTACCAGTACCCATTAAGTTAGATTGTCAAAAAGGTAAAAGTCTGACGTATGGCTTATACTTAAGAACAAAAATACGAATTTTGGGACTGAAAAGCGGCACGTAGCTTAGACCCTGGGGGCTGGGGAAAACGAATGTCGCAATCGACCCGTGTCCTATCCTGTGCATCAAGCACTAAATGTTGTACCGTCCGACTTTGTAGGATATCACCGGACATTAACCCATTTCATACTTGGCCCCTTTTCTCCTGTGGAGAAAAGGGGCCAAGTATCTCCTGTGGAGAAAAGGGGCCACACACGTTTGACGTTTTGACGCCCATCGCTGGAGGCAATGATAGCGATGCTACAGCCGAAGCCATAGTAAGTTGTGCTGGGATGGCACCATTCAAGAGCTTGCATGGCTGAAGAATTGACCGCCACTATTCAGCCTGGTCTACACCACACAGCTATGAAGTGGTTTTTCTGGCCAGTGAATCCCTGCTTTTGGTCTTTTTCATTTTTTCCATACACACATCCACATACGCTGGCATATACTGGCTGTTGGTACCCACCCACGAGAATGAAAGAAAAGTCAAGATTTGAGAAAAAGAAGAAAGACGTGTGTGACCATAATCGTCTGGAATCGAACCCGCAACCTCTCGATTGGAAATCGCTGCACATACCACTGCACAGCCACCCTCCCTCCCTCCCCCCCCCCCCCCACACACACCTTTGGACGTTTGGATGCCCATTGCTCGTGCAATGATAGCAACAGGAGTTGCAGTAATTCCTCTGGCGAGTTAGATCGTTGGGCAAACGGGAGTTCCTGCTACAGCCGCAAATGAACACTCTAGGCTTTGGCACAGCCGGCCGGGGTTGGTTGCACATGAGGCGCCAGTTTCGTCTGTCCTGCGCCAAGTCGCACCAGTCACCTGTCACGCACCGAGCACTCAGATCAGCAGCGGCGATGTGAGTCCAACGTTTCTTGGGACCGTATCTGGGCCTTGTGTTGAGTCCCTCAGCAAACAGGACACGCTTGGGGAGACGGGAATCCTCCATTCGCCCAAGGTGGCCAAGCCACACACACACGCACACACACACACACACGCACACACACACACACACACACACACACACACACACACACACACACACACACACACACACATACACAAGCACACACACACAAAACACTACTACTACTACTATTGACAGCTGCCAGAAATGGCCACGCCGCTCCCCAAAGGGAGGTACTGTCAGAGAGGTTAGGGGGGAGGAAGGCAATGCTCCAAGTGGCGTTCCAGATCTTGACGCCTCCGGAACCGTCGGTTGTGGCAAACTTGGCAGTGAAACTTGAATTGTTGGCGTTCAGCCACAGTAGGGCGCTTTGGACAGGTTCCACAACGGTGACGCTTGAGACCCGCAGCCGATTTAAATGAACGCTGACAGTTGGTGCAAGTTACACCAGGAACAAGAGGAGCAGGGGCAGGGGCCGGCGGCTGGTCGACATCGCCTAGCCGACACTTATGCACCGCAAAGCCTCCTCTGCTACGTAGCCATCGGTTGCATGTTGGACACTGTACTGATCCAGGCTGCTCCGATACCGGGAGCTGACGGATTGCTGAACACTTGTGACGGACCATGTCGGAACTACGGCGGAACAGACGGTTGCAGGTTGGGCACTCGATGCTCTTCGGGGCGGGTTCCTTGTCCTCACCTGCTGCTGTCACCACTCCACGCCACTCTCCACGATCGCTTGCCAACTCAAACCAGTTACGCACTCCAGCCACGGATAGGTCCGTGTGAATGGTGTCCTTCCAGCGACGACGAGGTCCACAGAATGGCCGAGACTGAGGGAGACAGGCAAACAGCAACTGCTTCGGTACTCACGTACTCACAAAAAACACAAAACACACACACACACACACACACACATTGACCTTGTGTACAGCTGCCAGTAACTGATAAACTGATAAAAGTAAATTGATCAACTCATTTCTGGTGTTGTGTGTGTGTTGTGTTTCTGCTTGGAAACAAAGAACGAAATGAAGAAAGAGGAACTTCGAACTGGTGGGTGCCAATCCGTCTGCTAGATTTTAGGAACTTCTTCGTAGTAATGATTTTTGGTTATCAAAGTCTTCACGTACGAGATTTTGGAGAAAACAAGACAGAGACTGTGACAGAGAGAGCGAGATAGATAGATAGCTCATGTGGGGTAGTGCCTTTGCTGTTTGCATTATGCACAGGTCACTGACTTGTCAGTTTGGGCACTCTGGCAAGGTACATTTGGGCCTGGTTTAAATCTGGCTTTGGAAATTATATTTTCCATTGCTACCAGGTTCGGGCTCGTTTTCTCTGTGCTGCGCTGATGAGTCCACAAAGGACGAAACAGTTCTGTCCGCAGATTGATAAGATAGATAGATAGATAGATAAGTTTCCAATCTCTCTCTCTCTCTCTCTCTCTCTCTCTCTCTCTCTCTCTCTCTCTTGTGTAGATAGATAGATACAAAGGAGTAATTTTGGCAATTGCCGGCAACCATAATTATAGCGTCTGTGTGATGCTGGCGTTATTCGTGAATCGTGTAGAGTAATACCAATTTAAGCACCAAGTATCACACATGATCATATTCATAGTGATTAGTCTCAGGTTTTAGTATCAGTCATCTGATTGCAATAGCATGAAACTTTGAGTTATGAAAAATCCAAACTGGACCACTTTCTGTCTTTTTAGTGAGATAGATAGATAGAGATATACCCAATGCTGTATGCTGTATAGATAGAGAGAAACGTAGAGACAAACAGACAGAGAAAAGGGGTGCGGGGGGGGGGGGGGCAAACAGGAAGAGAATAGAAGTTGGAGCGCTTGGGTTGCAATGAAGCCGAGACCCTATGGTCGGTCAAGCTGCCCCTGCCTCTCCCTCACCCCTGCCATTCCATATGTCTCATCGCTGTCTTGCTGCTTTGTGCCGTCAAATGGCGTGTGTTTTTTTGTAAAAAAAAAAGAAAGAAAAAAGAAGGAAGAGCAAACGGGGTGGGGTGGGGGGGGGGGGGGGTGGTGTGGGCTCTCAATTGCTTTTGTGACTGGTAAACTCTGTTGTACTCAAGACATTCTACCATTTCCCATGATAACATGTACTAATGATTGTTGCTGCTACTGCTGTTGCTGCTGTTCTTGCTGCTACTGCTGCTGCTGCATTATTATTGTTTATTGCAATGCAGCTGCTGTGGCTGAGGACATCATTGGTGGCAAGGACGAGGCCATGGTGGTACGCGTGCGTATGTATCTTGTCGGCAAGTACGCCACAGGAAAGTCCAGCTTTGTCCGTGCACTGCTCGGTGAAGAGTTCATTGAAAACGCGGACAGCACCGACTCCATTTCCATCCATCGATCCAGACTCAGAATGCATCTCTCCTCTCAACTCGCCACAGGCACACAAGAAGCCGCACAAGTTCTTGTGGACAACAGTCAACATAGTTTCTTTGTCAATCTACTCACAGCTCGTATCCGATCATCTCTAGATCTGGTCAAGAAAATCAAGGAGGCTCCAGAGCTACCCATCGCTGCACAACCATCAGCATGGTCCAAGCTCAAGAAATTCACCAGGTCACTACTTCCACCAACAAAGAGTATTCCTTTGGCTACTTTTCCGCCTACTGGTGGAGCAGCAGCTACATCCGCTGTCCACAATGAGTTTGCCAATGTTCCTCATGCTAATGACCTGACCAAAGTGGCACCAGATGTTATCTCTCAAGTTCGCTCGTCTGTCAGCAATGTCGATAACAGTTCAAATGAAGCGGAAGCAGCATATGCGTTTGTTGAGCTGTGGGACATGGGTGGACAGATGCCGATGTTGGTACAACAAAGCATCTCGTTTTCCGTTTGTGACAGCGTGTACATTGTGACTCTTGACATGAGGTGTGACCTGGATGAGGAGGTAACGGAAGACGTCTACCGCTTCGATGGTCAGGAGATTGTAACTTCCACACCGTTGCCAGGAATGACGCAGGCTGACTACCTTGACATGTGTCTGTCACTGATTGCTTTGCAGCATAGAGCAGACACACACCCTGACCAGCATCACCACCGGCAGCAGCAGCAACAGCAGCAACAGCAGCAGCAGCAGCCGCAACAGCCGCAGCACCAACAGCAGCAGCACCAACATCAGCAGCATCAGCATCAGTCAGACACAGAGACGGGTAAGACCAGTAGCAGCAATAGCAGCCACCATCATGATGAGAGTAGCACAGCCATCATGGTTGTTGTTACACATGTGGATCTTGTCGATGACGACCAAATAGAGAAGAAGAAGGACATGTTCTTCAATGCCGTGACCAAGCTGGCTGAAAAGGCCGGACCCAATGTCAAGGTCTGTGGACCCTTCTTTGTTGACAATCACCGTCTTCAAGATCGCGTATCTCGCCACAGCCAGCTTGCTGAAGCACAGCAAGAGCTCTCTAAAATTGTGTCTGCCTTTCCTGTCCAAGGAATTCCCTTGATGCAGGTGAAGATAGAAGAAGCTATTTCTCTTCACCAAAAGGAAATGCTGCGCTATGCAGAGGCTGGGTGCAGTGATGATGCAATGCAAGCTACCAGTAGTGATCAGCAGCAGCAGCGGCAGCAGCAGAGTTTTGTTAGTATGGACTACCCACAGTTTGTAGACTTTTGTCGGCATGTTAGCGGCAAAGATCTCACCACTGCACAAGTGTCTGATCTACTGCACCACCTTCAGCAACACGGCACAGTGTTTTGCTGTGACTGCCCGCATCCACTCACTTCAAGTGTCATTTTCCTGGAACCCCAGCAGCTATTACTCAACTTTGTACGCTTGATGACCTTCCCTCTTAAGGAGACAGCTTTTCCAAGCACATCAGCAACATTAGTCAGAGAAGTGCAACACTTTCGACGTACGGGAATTGCCAGCGCGAGGTTGATAGAGAAAGTTTGGTATCCTCTCAGCCGTGTTGTCCAGCTAGCTCTCTGTAAATCAATGTGTTACTTCAACTTGGCAGCAGAACTTAAGCCCGCCAGCAGTGCAGCCACCAGCAGTACAGCCACCAGCAGTACAGCCACCAGCAGTACAGCCACCAGCAGAACAGCCACCAGCAGTACAGCCACCAGCAGTACAGCCACTAGCAGTACAGCCACCAGCAGTACAGCCACCAGCAGTACAGCCACCAGCACCGGAGGGTGTGGCAGTAGAGACGGCGGCAGCAGCAACAGCAGCAGCATCAGCAGACAAGACAGATGTCCGGTTGTCACGTCAGGCCTACCCGACCTCTTCATCCCGTTCTGTTGCAACCAGGAAGCATTACGGTTGGTTTTGGAGGATGATGTTCCCTTTAAGCTACCGTTTAACCACCTCAGTTTCCCTGGGATGCTGTTTCCTCCACCACTGTTCGGTCGCTTAGTCACCTACATAATTCATCGTATGAAGAAAGAGTCAGCCAGTCTTCAGTTCACATCCAGTGCGGCATCACTGAATTTGGAGCTTGGTTGTAGTCAAGTATGCCTCTGCTGGACACCGACAGGTGTTCGCTTAGAATGCGCTGCTGATACACCATCCATACTTGCTGATGTGGCTTGGGATATGAAGAGTGCAATTGTTGACTTCACACAAGTTCTCAGCACCCAAGGATACCAGCAGTTCACAGTTGTTGGTGAGTCATTCGCCTGCACTTCCAACTCATGCCAGGATCGCCTGAAGGAATGCAGCAGTCCTGCAGAGGTGCTGGTACACTCGTCGTGGGTGTTGCTGACCAGCTTGCACAAGAAGCATTTCTTGACGGCATATGAGTCGGATATGAACACCGCTCTGACCTTCAAGGCAATGTGTGCTACCTGCAAGGAGAGGGTCATTGTCCCGAGGTCCTTCTGGCCCTGGCTGTGTAAGGATGTGCCATTTGTCCAAGCTGAGGTGAGTTGTGAAGATTTTCTTCCACTGTCTTGTATGGTTTCAGCATACACTTGAAATGTCAAGCTGGTAGAATAGATACTTTGCTTCAGTATCTACACCATCATGTGACTGTGATCATGTGACAGTGATTATGTGACTGTGATCATGTGACCGTGACCATTTGACAGTGATCATGACCGTGATCATGTGACAGTGATCGTGTGACTGGGATCATGTGACCGTGGTCATGTTCATGTGACTGTGATCATGTGACTGTGATCATATGACAGTGATTGTGTGACTGTGATCATGTGACAGTGATCATGTGACTGTGATCTTTTGATTGGGATCATGTGACTGTGATCATGTGACCGTGATCATGTTCATGTGACTGTGATCTTGTGACTTTAATCGTGTGACGGTGAGGATTTGACTGATCAAGTGACCGTGTGTCGTTTATTAGTTTTCATTATTTCTTCAAGGAGAAGTAGTTTCTTTTCAGCAATACTCAATAGAATTCTACTTGATCAAAAGCTAGCATAGAATTGCAATGCACTACGAATGGAGGATTATAATTATTATTTTATGGTATACGTCTGTGGAATGGGCCTGACTGAACTTTTCTCTTGTTTGTGTTTCTTGCCTGAATATCTTCGGATTTCTAAAACGGTTTCAGCAGCCACTAGCAGCAGCAGCAGCAGCAGTGCGACCAGCAGCAGTGCCACTAGCAGCAGCAGTGCCACCACCAGCACCAATGCCACCACCAGCACCAATGCCACCACCAGCAGCAGTGCCACTAGCAGCAGCAGTGCCACTAGCAGCAGCAGTGCCACCAGCATCAGTGCCACCAACAGCAGCAGCAGTGCCATCAGCAGCAGCAGCAGTGCCACCAGCAGCAGCAGTTCCACCACCAGGAGCAGTGTCCCCAGCACCAGTGTCACCAGCAGCAGCAGTGGCACCAGCAGCAGCAGTGGCACCAGCAGCAGCAGTTCCACCAGCAGCAGCAGTGCCACTAGCACCAGTGCCACCAGCAGCAGCAGCAGCAGCAGTGCCACCAGCAGCAGCAGTTCCACCAGCAGCAGCAGCAGCAGCAGTGCCACCAGCAGCAGCACCACTAGCAGCAGCAGTGCTACCAGCAGCATTGCCACTAGCAGCAGTGCCACTAGCAGCAGCAGTGCCACCACCAGCAGCAGCATTGCCACCACCAGCAGCAGTGCCACCAACAGCAGCAGTGCCACCACCAGCAGCAGCAGCAGTGGCACCAGCAGCAGCAGTTCCACCACCAGCAGCAGTGCCACTAGCACCAGTGCCACCAGCAGCAGCAGCAGCAGCAGCAGTGCCACCAGCAGCAGCAGTTCCACCACCAGCAGCAGCAGTTCCACCACCAGCAGCAGCAGCAGCAGTGCCACCAGCAGCAGCACCACTAGCAGCAGCAGTGCTACCAGCAGCATTGCCACTAGCAGCAGTGCCACTAGCAGCAGCAGTGCCACCACCAGCAGCAGCAGTGCCACCACCAGCAGCAGCAGTGCCACCAACAGCAGCAGTGCCACCAACAGCAGCAGTGCCACCACCAGCAGCAGCAGCAGTTCCACCACCACCAGCAGTTCCACCACCAGCAGCAGTGCAACCAGCAGCAGCTGTGCCCCCAGCAGCAGCAGTGCCACCACCAGCAGCACTGCCACCAGCAGCAGCAGCAGTGCCACCAGCAGCAGCAGCAGTGCCACCAGCAGCAGCAGTGCCACCAGCAACAGTCCCACCAGCAGCAGCAGTGCCACCAGCCGGACAATCAGCAGCAGCAGCTGCATTACCTCTGCCAGCACCATCATCATCATCACCAGCAACAGCGGCAGCAGCGGCAGCAGCAGCGGCAGCAGCAGCATTAGTACCCGCAGAGGCAGTTGCATCACAACCTTCAACATCACCGTAAGCACATAGACTTGCTGTAATTCAAATCATGTGTACATGGTACAGGTATTGCTTCACACCTGATCTCAATTCTACCTTTTATATGCTAATAGCAATGTTACTCAAAGTCCATACCACTATTTTCTTCTCTCTCTCTATGTCTCTCTCTTTCTGTCTCTCTCTGTCTCTCTCTCTCCCTCCCTCCCTCTCTCTCTCTCTCTCTCTCTCTCTCTCTCTCTCTCTCTCTCTCTCTCTCTCTCTCTCTCTCTCTCTCTCTCTCTCTCTCTCTCTCTCTCTCTCTCTCCTCTCTCCTCTCTCTCTCTCTCTCTCTCTCTCTACCTCTCTCTCTCTACCTCTCTCTCTCTCTACCTCTCTCTCTACCTCTCTCTCTCTCTCTCTCTCTGTCTCTCTATTTCTCTTTCTCTCTCGCTCACACTATCTCTATCTCTCTCCCCTCTCTCTCTCTCTCTCTCTCTCTCTCTCTCTCTCTCTCTCTCTCTCTCTCTCTCTCTCTCTCTCTCTCTCTCTCTCTCTCTCTCTCTCTCTCTCTCTCTCTCTCTCTCTCTCTCGCTCTCTCTCTGTATCTCTATTTCTCTCTCATAAAGGAATAAAGCAGTATAGAGGACTGACTCTGCCGTCATCACCATGCATCAACGAAATGATGCATGATGATGACGGCGGATTTAGTTCTATTTATTCCTTTATTAAAATCCCCTCTTCGCGTTGTCTTCTGACCCTCCGTGATTAACATGAAAATACATGTCGTTTTCATATGTTCTGTCCCTCTTTCAGACTGAAAGTTTTGTCAGAAATTTCTGACTTTCGAAACTTCAGCCGAAGCATTGAAGGTTGCGTCAGCCGCCTTAAGCGTGGTAAGTATGTTGCTGCCTATCTGTGTAGAATGGAAGACAAAATACGTAGCATATATTCCGGAGTATAATCCGCACCCAGATGTTTGTGTCACTAAATACATTACATTGTTTGTTGTTATTTTAGCTGTTCCTACTTGCTATGTTTCTATCACCTCTTTACTGTACCAAATAAAGACTTGGAATAGGACTATATACATTATAGCGTAACTTGTAGTCCCTGTGCTTAGACTTGCTGTGGTGTGGGGCAGTGTATTGGGAACGTGAATAGGCTACCGACATGTCTCTGAGAAATGCTGTATTTCTTTATGTTCCCTCCTTGTTCTCCTGTGTGTCCAGAGGACTTTGCCCAAGCCGTTGCAATACTGATTGACCCAGAATACAGCAACGATTTCAAAGACGACATGCAAGACTTTATCGTGAGAAACGACCATGGCACCACTAACATACCGGATAATATGCATGGTGTTATCAGGTGGGCCGTGGACAAAGCTGGAACGCGTGAAGTCACCCTGGCCGAGTTAAAGAAGATAGCGCTAGACCTGAATCCCGACAAGAAGAAAAAGATTGAGAAAACATTCCAGTGAGTTAAACAAGAATAACTGATCTCCTTGTCATCCAGTATTTCGGTGGGATGGTCCGGGTCGGGGCCAGGGAGAAGGGATGGTGTGGTGGTCAAGTTTGTTTGAGAAAGTGATGGACGGTCTGTGCTGGGATTCTGCCTGCACCTTGGCTTGTCGTCTGAGAATTGCTTCCCAGTAGCAAAGTCCCTGGTTTGAAAAATTTAAACTCGGATACTGATCCAGTAATAGAATGTAAAATGTAAGAAAACACATTGGAACGATGCCCTGTGATTGCCCTTTCTGACTGATTATTATCTTGTTACAGTCGTGGATAGTTGCTTCAAAACTTACAGTCGTGGATAGTTGCTTCAAAACTCGTTCCAATGTGTTTTCCCTAGTTTGGGTTAGCAGTTTTCTAAGAATACCAAGGATCTGATAGACTGACAAGATCATGCAAGAAAACACCAATCGCACTCACCTGAGCTGAAGAGCTTCAGCTTTTCAAGTCGTGTCGGTTGTGCTAACATCCGGCCAAACGTTTTTTCTCAGTAAAATGGTGTATATTCTTTGAGCGTGCAACCATCGCCAAAATCTGGTCAGCCTCGTAGACGAAAAAAATCACGACTTCACCTCTCTCATTTCTATAAATTTTTACAAGATACACATCTCACTGGCAGGCCAATGGAGCTAGCATGGTGTGAGATGGTGCTGGTTCGGCCTGCCATGTTCAACCGACTAGAGGTCTCGGCATCTTCAAATGGCAGGCACACCGAATTGAGGGCAAAGTATCGAAAATGATTTCGAATAGAGGGCGGGGACCTAATTTGAAGCACAGCAGAGAATAACAAACAATAAAACAGAAAATGGGAGTGAAGAAGAGTGTCAAATGAAACACTCTTTCCTTCTAAAATATTCTCAACCCCCCCCCCCCCCCGCCCCTCTGTCTCTGCCTGTCTTTTTATTGCAGAATACCATATCTGTCGGCTTGCTTGTCTGTCTGCATATCATTCATTCTCTTACCCTCCCTGCTCTCTTTCCCTCTCTCTCTCTCTCTCTCTCTCTCTCTCTCTCTCTCTCTCTCTCTCTCTCTCTCTCTCTCTCTCTCTCTCTCCCTCTCTCTCCCTCTCTCTCTCTCCCTTTCTCTCTCTTGTTGTTTGTCCTTGGTACAGTGTTGAAACATGGTGAGGCGTCATCTTGAAGCTGGCCTGCTCTTCTGCCCAGTGGTGGCCTCTATTCGTTCCTGGCTTAGCTGTCAACTGTCTACATTATACTGGTAGTGAGTCGCTCGACAGCAGAACACCTCAAGCATCTGAAGACCATCTTCCAGCACTTGGCATAGTATGGTCTGGTGGTCATTGTCAGCAAGTGTGTCTTCATGCAGCCCTCCGTGACATTCCTGGGTCACAATGTCAAAGCCACTGCTGGCGGCGGCATTGAGACACTGGCAGAGGAAGTCAAGGCTTTGGTGGACTACCCTGCTCCAGACACTCACTCTGCTCTCTACCTCGCTTTCTGGGCTTGGTAAATATCTACCGACACTTCATCACGGATTTGTTAAGCAAGCCCTCAATCTCCCACGAACCTCTCTGTCGCGAACGTCGCAATGAAAAACATGAAAATAAATTCTGAATAATTAATTTGTATTTTGCATTACATGACGATGATTAACATTAGTGTTTTCGTATATACCATGACAATGATTGTACTCTCTTACTCTCTTACATTGTGGCTGATTCCACGCTTGGGTTAGCAGAATTCTGGCTCCCTATCTTCATTTCTAAGGATTGACTCCATTCCACTTCAAAGTAGCTTCGAAGGTAGTCTTCGTTTCTCTAGTCTTTGCATTTCGTTCTGAAACAAATTTTTCGTTATGTTTTCATATCGTGAGTAGTCTCGCGCTCTTGATTTGTTTTGCTCACACATGACTTTCCTTTCTGTTCTTTTTGTTATGCCCATGATGACGTATTGGTATGACGTGTATATGTGTATGTAACCACTTGACTACATGACTATGAGGTCAAAACTACAGAGTCTGCAGACTGTAGCCTAGTGCAGGCTAGTGCACTTTAGCAATTCGCTCTCCTTGCTGTTACTTCTTCTCCGTTTCAATTTTGTCGTTGCACTAGTTCCTTTTCCACCATTCCACTTAAATGAAAGTCGTGGTCGCCATTTCAATGCATGATCTTTGTGCGCAGCTGCCTGTGGACGCAGCTGTCCTTTTTCCGTTAAATTTGAATCTTGAGTGAGAAAGTAACTTTCCTAATGATGAAACGTTGTTTGTGAATTAATGTCTTTCATGTCCGTTGGTTCGGGATGCAATGATGCCGTGAGGGCACGACACGCTCGGTCGTACTGACTTCCGACGCTCAGACAGTCTTGAGCCACATCAAGGACTCTCTCGCTACCACGACAGCCCCCACACCCAGTTCCTGATACGCCACTTGCACGCATGGTTAGGCTTTCCCCAAATCGGCCGGCAGAAAACGCAAAAAAACTGGTCACAAATGTACCTTGTAGTTGTGGTGTAAGAAAACTATGGAAGCAGAAAGGCGGTTCTTGAACCTAGCTGTACGCAAACCAATGCTACTTTTTTACATCGAAAATCGCTAAGATCGGCAGCCAATTTCACAGCAAAAGGCTCTCGACGACTACAGGAGATTTGTAGAGGAAAGAACGAGGCGTGAACAGCGACAACAATCCTTTGAAGAAAAAGCAAAGAAAAACTGCTGTCTCTCCAGTCATTTAGATGCTGTTGCCCTTGACAACTGGTGCCATCCAGAAGACGCGACTTTTTGTTTGTCCCCAGTGCTCTCCGGCTCCGTTGGTGTATGCGTATTGAAGGATCATTGACGTCATAGTGGGCCGACTTTTCTGTGGGCCATGGGGTGCGTTCCATGCAAAAGTTCTGCTCGCGTTATTTGGCTGGCGCGTTTGGAAAACAACCCGAGTGGTCGACCTGCAGAGCTCACGTCGAAGTTTGTAGTTTTATGTTTGTATAACTACGATCATACCGGCACCTCATTCCGTCGGTTCGGACACCTGGGGGAATCACGCCAGAGTCTTGCATGCGATGGAGGACGTCAGAAGCACTCGCCGAGCAGTGGATAACGAGTAGGGCTCTGCTATGGATGAGTAGAAGTTACGTTACTTCTACTCATCCATAGCAGAGCCCTACTCGTTATCCACTGCTCGGCGAGTGCTTCTGACGTCCTCCATCGCATGCAAGACTCTGGCGTGATTCCCCCAGGTGTCCGAACCGACGGAATGGTGTGCCGGTATGATCGTTGTGCTGAAGCCAAACTAGCCCTTGGCGGATTATGCTGGGTAAATTGCTGAATTATGCGTTCCATTATGCCCAAATGATGCCAGTGCCTATGCTACATTGCGGTATGCTGAAATTATGCCAATGATGGTGTTATGCTGTACCCTTGTACTCTTGTTGCACTTTGCAACGTTACAACAACTCTGACACCATGACAGCATGGCTTATAAGGGGTAACATTCACCAGGTTATTTCCAGTAGCATGCCTAAATAATATGCCTGGAGCATTAATCTTCAGCCAGTATTAGGCACCGGTGGATTATGCCGGCATAATTATTGGCATAATTCGGTGGTTGAAAATTTGGAGCATAATTTGGCATCCTTTCGAAGGTAAAAGCATAACTAACTGTTACTTCGAAGTACATTATTGTACTTCGAATTACCAGAGTTCTAGTATGTAGGCTGCACAATGTTGTACAATGAACCTGATCAGTACTGTTGTGTTGGGCTCCATGATAAAGGGTTCGGAGGTCATGCAGATAGTGTTTTCAATGAAAAGCAGGGTAGAAATCACGGCACTACATTATTGTATGCTCGGACTCGTCTTCTTCAAAGTTCATTCTCACATTGATACAGTACAATGTAGGAGAAGATGCAAGTGAACCAGCCTTTATCAGGTAGCACGGAGCGGACGAGATAGTCAGGACCCTGGATTTTAGCAGCTATGAGTGTGCAGGCTATGGATATTGAAATTTTTTGAAGTATAGTTGATGTTCGGTCATGATGGAAGGAGAGGTGGAGCTACGGGAGAGATGAGCTGATTACTCACAGGTTGAGAGTGACATCGGTTGGACGAGTATGACAATTACGAAGACAGATGAACATGATAATTTTCAAAGGTAACTCCAACTAATTTGGCAACGAAATATTTTTACAAAAGAAGTCAACTAATGAATAGAAGAAGTAATGTTTTCTCTTTTCCATGTTGATCTCTAGCATGCATGGACACCTTGGTAAGGGGATACTCATGTATTTTGTTGTACTTATGGCTACTTGCAAGTACGAAAAGGCACAATTTTCCGAACTGTGAGGCTCCATAAGTACAACAAAGTGAATATGTATCCCCGCGTGCCAAAGCATAATAATTATGAGGATTTTGCGGGCATACTGCGAGAATCCATGAAAGCATAATTCCATGATTTCACGAGCATAATCCGCCGGAGCCTATTATGGAGCCCCAAAGTTCGGAAAATTGTGCCTTTTTCGTACTTGCAAGTGGCCATAAGTACAACAAAATGTTACACGAGTATCCCCATACCAAGGTGTCCATGTATGCTAGAGATCAAAATGGAAAAGGGAAAACATAACTTCTATAAATTCATTAGTTGACTTCTTTTGTACTTCATTAAAATGATTTTTTCATTGCCGAATTAGTTTGATTTACCTTTGAAAATTCAGTTCTCATGTTCAACTGCCTTCATAATCGTCATACTCGTCCAACTGATGTCACCCTCACCCTGCGAATAAGCTCATCTCTCCCGTAGCTCCACCTCTCCTTCCAGCATGACCGAACATCAACTATACCTCTTTTTGAAACTCGGATGTTGAGCCATAAATAAATGTAGAAAGGAAAAGGACATATGCCGCGATACGAGCATATGGATACAATTATTAGAGAAATATCCATAGCCTTCACAGTCATGGCTGCTAAAATCCAGAGCCAGGTCATGACTTCGTAACATGCATTATTACATGTACGCGGACTGCCCCTCACTATCTCGTCCTCCCCAGGATACATTATAGCAATAAAAACTGCTTTATGGCAGTTTTCTAAAAAAAGTTATTGTGTTCTAGTCCATGGACCTCGTCTAAAAAGTAAGAAATTAACGAAATGTGATAGCCGAAAATTAAAATTTCACACAAAACCTCACAATAATCACGACACTTGAAGATCTAATAGTACGGCTTTCAACACTTGTTTATTCCGACACTTGTACTTGTACAAGTACATGTACTGCGCCAACATGCTTGCATATGAAAGAGGACCACGAGGGGAAAAGGTCGTCTCGCATCCTGTGTGTGATTATTGTGAGGTTTTGTGTGAAATTTTAATTTTCGGCTGTCACATTTCGTTAATTTCTTACTTTTTAGACGAGGTCCATGGACTAGAACACAATAACTTTTTTTTGAGAAAACTGCCATAAAGCAGTTTTTATTGCTATAATTTCTTGTTTTTTTTTTGGCTAAAGGATATAATTGTGTAACCAATGGAATGCCCTAATGATGGCCTACATGTAGCGCCTCTGCATGTTATTATTATTATTTTATTTATTTTACTAGGATGTTTCCCCACAGACCTATGTTCTTCTTACGGGAGCCCCTATGTGTATCATATCAAATTCAATACCGTATTATACGCATTGATGTGCAAGCCTTTTCTTGCAGAAAATGGAACTAGTCTTGCATACATGTATTCATGTTCTTCTGCAGGGGAATCATATGGGTCGTGGCGGTGATCCTTTTTTTATACGCAAGTCATTCTGTGGATGTTGCAGAATTTCATGACTGTCATAAAATTGTCTTGTCTTTCAGAAAATTCAGATGTCCACACCCTAAATCACATTGTAACCAGGTGTGTGCCGCAGATGTTTTGTTGATTCTGTGTTTATAATTGCAGTCATGGGTTGTCGTGATAAGGTCATCCGGCATCATATTGTAGTGAAATCGTAATCCTGTTGATGTCAATAAAACTTTTGGAAGCAGTTCAATGACTTCAAAGTGTTACAAGTCAACGATTGTCTAAAACAAAACAGCAAAGTAGGAACAAGAAACATGCATTAAAATGTAAACAAATACATCGCTGAGTCCGACACCTCGTTCCAACAACTACACTGATCCTGAGGATATAAGCGGCAAGGATATATGGTTTTAGGTACTGAGATATAAACAAGGCACTCCATAATAGTAAAATGTTACACGACTTCGGGGGAGTATGAATGATATCCAGTCAAACCTCTTTAGGACGAACATCAAGGGACCGATGGCATTTGCTCTGTGAGTTTGTGTTAACCCTATTTTATAACGAGTGAATACAATTATTTCTACAATAGAGACACGAATAGATTTCTTCTACAGCGAAAGATTCTAAGCCAGACCAAACCATTGACTCGTCTTTTATGAAACAAATGAGTCACTGAACCTTTCTTTAGCAACATGACGGCAACTGAAACAACAACAGAGAAAATACGATACATGTATAGCACATTCTTGCAGGTACTACAAACAGACTGCAGATCGTAATTCTTGCTCTACCGGCACGCAACTTTATTTGGGGCAGTGCAATCTCGGCGCTACTCACAAATCAAACAGCCCAGACTCGAGTAAACAAATCCAATCGTACGAGATTTTCACGAGACGAGACTGCACCCATTGGCTTGTTTCGTATGAAGCAAACAAGTAATTAGTTACTGAATGCATGAACCTCTCCATAATGGAGATTTTTTCTGATATGCGAATTTATTTTGCATACTAGTACTCGGCCAATGCGTCTTTGAACCTTTCCCTCCAGATTGGGAACTGCCAACGATGCTATGCCGCTGCAAAATTCAGATTCTACCCTATGATCGGAGCACGGAATGCCGGAAGCAATCATGACCAGTGCCTTACTTGTAACGTACCAATGTACAATGAACATGAGTATTTCGACAACACATCTATTTAAAGCCTCAGCAGCAACATAAGCCTTACCGTCAAGAAGGTGAACTCGCGTTCTTCGCACACTGTTGGCAAGGGCAAAGAGAAACGAATGGATCTAAATCCGAATAAAATCAGCACACGTTTCCGTAAATGAAAGGGTGAGCATAAGCAAATGAATCGAAGGAAGCTGGTCAACTCAGAGATCACCTGTCATTGAGTATTCCGTAAAAGGAGGCCTCGACAGCAGAAAAGCTAAATTTAGAAAAGAGATCCTGTCAGCTTTTCCATTATTAATTTTATTCTACCTAAAATCAGCACACTTTTCGTAAATGAAAGAGTCAACACAAGCATATGAATCAAAGGGAACTGGTCACCTCACCTGTCATTGAGTAATATTCCGTGAAAAGAGGTCTCAGCAGAGCCGAAGCGAAATAAGCCAGGACACGAAATATCCGAAACAGCTCATACAAGAAGCAGTTCCAAAGAAGGAAGTTCCTCGCGCATGCACATCCGAAAACGGACTGCACATGCAACACAATGTCTGCCGTGCACGTGCACAGCACGCAGCTACCACGCGTTAGTGGATCTAATACCGAGCACCTTACGTAGAAACTTACGTAGCCTAAGTGAAGTACCGAGCACCTTACGTAGAAACTTACGTAGCATAGCGGTGTCGTTTTTTCTGCCATGTGAACACAATAATAGAAAAGCTGACAGGATCGCTTTTCTAAATGTACCTGACAAAGGCTGATTCACTCGCATCTTCTGCTACATGTACATGTACATGTACGGTATCAGTGTGAGAAAGAACAGTTTGAAGAACAGTTTGAAGAACAGTTTGAAGAGCAGTTTGAAGAACAGTTTGAAGAACAGTTTGAAGAAGGCGAGTTCGAGCACACAATAATGCATCAGTGCCATGATTTCTAGCCTGCTTTTCATTGAAAACATAATCTGCATGACCTCCCAACCCTTTACCATGCAGGCCACCAGCACTGATCAGGTGAATTATACACAATTGTGTAGCCTACATGTACACGTACATACTAGAACTGTGGTACAATCATGTAGTTATGCTCCTACCTCCGAAAGGATGCCAAATTATGCTCCAAATTTTCAACCACCAAATTATGGCAATAATTATGCCGGCATAATCCACCGGTGCCTAGCCCTCAGCTCGCTTGCACTTTTCAGCCACTTTTCTCGTTCACAGGTAAAATACCATAGCAACTTTCCGGTGCACGTGGATACGTGGATTTGCCTGTCGTGTGAATACCCCATTATAAACAAGTGTTGAAAGCAGTATTTTGATTGTCAAGTGTTGTGATTATTGTTTTTGTTTTTTACCGGGTATCAAAGCCTCTTGTACGGGCAAAACGTAAATAAAAACAATCAATGATTAGATCGAGCGCACGCGGTGATTATTGTGAGGTTTTGTGTGAAATTTTAATTTTCGGCAATCACATTTCGTTAATTTCTCACTTTTTACACGGAGTTCAAGGCTGTTTGGAAAGCAATTTTATAAATTTTCTATAGGGGAAGGACCCAGGACTAGCACACAATAACGTTTTTTAGAAAGCTGCCATATTTAAAAGCAGTTTTGATTGCTACAATAATATTATTGTACTTGTAGATTGTAGAGTACAGTACATGACTTGTGGCAAACGTACCGCGTAGAATCTGTCGGTCTCGTACGTGCTCTAGTCTATAGAGTAGTAGTGTAGCGTTGGCACGCTGGTGATTTTTATTCCGACGCGACCATACATGCCGCCAGTTTTTTTCCTTCTAAATAGCAGCCAGTTGTTGATGTCCAGCTATCACCTACATGTAGTATTCGAATCACGAGGACGTGATTGTATTTGAGAGGGGAGGTGTAGCGTTGGCACGCTGGTGATTTCAAAGCGTATATGTGGAAGACAGCCAGCGTGGTTCCAATCCACAAGCGATCTTCACGATCCGCCCTAAGGAATTATCGTCCAGTTTCACTGCTGAGCATAATCTCTAAGATCATGGAGAGCGTTATCAATCGTCAGCTCATGAATCACCTTGAGCGTTACAAACTCCTGACACCCCACCAGTTCGGGTTTCGTCGCCGCCTCGGGACCTCAGATGCGCTACAGGCTCTACACCACGCCTGGATCACAGCCGTCGGACGAGGCGGTGCAGCACGTATTCTAGCCGTGGATATTGCCGGAGCATTCGACCGTGTGTCCCATGCTGGCCTCCTCCACAAAGTCCGCCATCTTGGCATTGGCGGCCCCCTGCATACCTGGCTCTCTTCCTACCTAGGTGGACGGTCCATTCAATGCTTGGTGGGCGGCCAAACCTCATCGCTGTATACCATATCAGCAGGAGTTCCCCAAGGGAGCATACTCGGCCCTACACTCTTCCTGATTTACGTGAACAACGCCTCAGAGACCCTGTCACCCGGAGCCCACCTGGAGGCGTATGCCGACGATACTACCTTGTATAGCCTGATATCCCTCGACACATCCCCAGCCGACGCAGCATTGAGCCTCCAGACTTCTGTGGATCGCTTGCATCAGTGGGGCCGCAGATGGCGCATCTCCTTCGAACCGTCGAAGTCCCAAGCCATGACCGCCACTCTCCGCAGAACCCCCATTAATTTGCCTCGCATTGTCTTCGGCGGCACTCCTGTCCTTGAGGAGAAGGCTCTCTCTTTACTTGGAGTGACCTTTGACTCGAAGCTGTCATTCAGCACTCATCTCCGGAAGGTTGCCACTCGAGCCAAACAACGCCTGGGCTTCCTGCGCCGTGCAGCGCACATTCTCTCTCCAGCCGGCCGCACCACAGTATACAAGGCATTTGTTCGACCAGTTATGGAGTATGCCCCCCTCATCTGGATAGGTGCTCCGCCCAGCTACCTGCAACGCCTGGATCATATCCAACGCTGTGCTCTGCGAATCATCGGTCCAGGTGCACTATTACCTAGCCTGGCCATCCGTCGTACTGTTGCCTCGCTTGCCTGCCTATACAAGCTGCATTACCTGCCTGGCCCTCCGCAGCTACTCTCTGTTTTGCCACCGCGCCATTTCCCCTCATCCAGCCCCAGAACTCGCAGCGAGCATGTTAGCGTCATTGGCCATGATCACCAGCTCCAACACCAGCTGCTTGCATCTGTCCCGCTGGCATTAAAGCGCTCGTTACCACACTGCAGTATTAGTGACTGGAACTCCCTCCCCGCCGCTCTTCTGTCCCAGCCTCCCCACAGCAAGGGAATACAAGCATTCAAAACTAATGTTTATCGCCATCTGCGAAGCACCAACTGGCTCTGGGCAGTCGACTCGCTATTTTTTTTTTTTTTTTTTTTTTTTTTACTTGAAACCACGCACCCAATGCGTAAAAGAAGAAAGAAGCAGGAAATGACAAAACAACAGACTAACAAGACATTGACTGAATGGGGCTGCAAATGCAACGCAGCGGTGGTGATGAGGTGCTGCAGGCTCCGCCGACCAATGGTCTCGGCATCCGCGCCTACTGAGAGAGAGAGAGAGAGAGAGAGAGAGAGAGAGAGAGAGAGAGAGACGGAGAGAGAGAGAGACGGAGAGAGAGAGAGACAGAGAGAGAGAGACTATGATGATGCTCTCGTCGTTCTCCTCTGTCCCAATCTATGCACCACAACTGGCTCAGACAACCGACTCACCATGATCAGCCATGATGATGCTCATCTCAGTAACAGCCCTTGTAATTTGTTAATAGTCTCACAGTTTCTCCCGCACACTCGCTGGTGTTAACCCTTCCTTTCTTTTCATTTTGCTGACTCGTACAGCTCTATCTTTTGTTTTTGGTGCGTGTTTTTGGCCGTGATGTCGAGACCTCAGGTCGGCAGAGCCATCAATGCCCCACCATCACTGCTGCGTCTCGCTGCAGCCCCTGCTCAATAGTTGTCACGTTCGTCCTAGTCTCAGTATCATTGTCTTTCTTATTATTTTCGAGCTGGGAATGTGAACATAGTAAAAAAAAAAAAAAAAAAAAAAAAAATAGCGTTTAGTGTTTAGAGTATAGCATATCCCCGTACTGTATCCCCGTACATTAGCGTACGGAGTCTGCCTTTGTATCAAAGCTGATGCTCACGATTCTTTTATAGCCAGTTAGGCCTCATTTACACGACAACGATTGAAAAACGTTTTTCAATCGTTTTCGAAACGTTTTTGCTGTTTACACGAAAACGATAATCGTGTACACTGCAACACTTTTTTCGGTGCGCAATGGTCACGTGCAAAAAGTTGGCCTGGCGCAGGCTGGCGGCGGCATGTTTTGAGTACAAGGCTCGTACTAGTAAAACGTTTTTGCCGTTTACACGAGAACGAAACGGAACTAAAACGATTGAAAAACACTTTGAGGCCGTTTTTCGTTTGAAACGTTTTTGAAACGTTTTTCAGCGTTGTCGTGTAAACGCTCTTATCAAAATCTGTGGAAGCGTATTCTTTTGAAAACGTTTTTGACAAAAACGTTTTTCAATCGTTGTCGTGTAAACGAGGCCTTAGTTAATTTAGTTGCCAAATAGTTAATTTCGTTGCCAGTACATTTCAATTGCCAGTTACACTGTGTTCACTGAGACCCTTGTATTTTTGCCTCCGAGAGACTGCGGCCCGCTACAGTAGCAAGAGTACATAACCCCCCAGAGTGTGCAACGCCGATCCAGCTCTGCATAGGGTCTTGGTCGAGCGGAATCGGATCTTCTGATGTCATGCGTACACTCCACACCAGCGCAAGGCCGGTCTCGAGGCAGGGCACCATTGATTTTGATCCGAGAGTACCCGCGACTTCCCGGGTTCCTCTCAGATGTGTGCGGTATTATGACGCAAAGATCCGATTCCGCTCGACCAAGACCCTATGCACAGCTGGATCAGGCGTTGCACACTCTGGGGGGTTATGTACTCTTGGTAGTACTATTAGGGGGCGTTCGAATTGTCTTCATCAACTGTTCAAACAAATTTTATAAAGAGATTAGTTAAAGTGTCCCATTAGAACGGTTTCTATCACTTTAGAGTTTCAACTTTTTTAGTGGAATTGTCATGGCGATGATACATTCGATACCTTGGCGTTGTACTCGACGAACATCTCTCCTTCGGAGAGCACGTTAGCCAACTAGAGCGGAAAGTTGGAAGTAAGTTAGCCATGTTCAGAAAGGTCCGAGATCACATGACGGTAACTGCGAAGCGTGCATTTTACATTTGTTCCATTCAGACAGTACTCGAGTATGGGAGTAACTCATTTGCTCATTGCTTGTCAGTAACTCTTCATGACCGTCTAGTCCGTCTTAGTAATAGAGCTCTACGCATTGTGTTCAGTATGCCTCGCTTTTCTGACGTATCCCTTGTTAATGCACGCCATCACATTCTCCCTTTGTCTGTGCGCTATCAGTTCAAACTCTATATCTTAGTGTTTCGTGTCCTGAATCAGTTAACTACTACTCTCCTTACTGATTGCTTTTGCCTTCGTTCTACTTCTACTCGTACCAATTCCTGCACTCGCTCTCAGGTATCTTCGTCTGTCACTCTACCAAAAGCTAAAACTCGTTTCGGTCTCTTTTCAGTTTCTTTCATCGGTTCCGACCGTTGGAATGCACTCCCCGCTGCAGTCCGCTTATGCTCTTCACTGCACCTATTCCGTCATTCAGTACTTTCATTTCTAGGGTACCCTGTAAGAAGGCCTTAGGCCTGTGGGGATTGCCCTATCAAAAATTTGATAATAATAATAATAATAATGATGACGTCCGATCAGATTGACCATCTCCACGTACTACGTGTTGGCTCCGGCGGATTATGCTCGCGATATCATGGAATTATGCTTTCATGGATTCTCACATTATGCTCGCAAAATCCTCATAATACATGTATGCTTCGACATGCGCCATGCGGGGATACATTTCCACTTTGTTGTACTTATGGAGCCTCAAAGTTTGGAAAATTGTGCCTTTTTCGTACTTCCAGGTGGCCATATGTACAACAAAATACATGTACATGAGTATCCCCCATACCAAGGTACTACATGTACATGTACATGTACATGTACATGTACATGTACATGCATGCTAGAGATCAACATGGGAAAGAGAAAACATTACTTCTTCAATTCATTAGTTGACTCCGTTTTTTGTAAAAAGATGTTTTCATTGCCGAATTAGTTTGAGTTACCTTTGAAAATTATCATCATGGTTCAAGTGTCTTCGCAATCCTCATACTCGAAATCCTCTCCACCAGGGCGTTCATCAGCGGACACGGTTTGCTTCTAATTCCACACCCACCACATTGGATCTGTTCTTCAATACGTTTGACCAGCACAATGTGGCAACGATCCATCCCGTGGCTTTCAGCGACCATGCAGCGGTCATAAGTGAATTCTACCTTGACCCGACAAGGAGTCCCGAGACATCAATGTTGTGCCGGAACTACCGAAGGCTCAATCATGAACGCTTCAAAGCTGACTTGATTCAGCAGAATTTTTGCAGCATCGAAGGCAGCCCAACAGACATGTGGACGGAGTGGAATAATCGCTTCCTGCAGGTGCTTGACACTCATGCCCCTCTTAGATCTTGTAAGCAGCGCAAGCGACAATCGGTACTGTGGATGGACAGCCAGCTCTTGCACCTTTTGAGTAAGCGCAACCGGCTTCATAGAAAGACAGTGGCTGTCAGACAGATCTGAGCAAAGGTATGCTACATTCAAAGCGGCGAGAAGGGAGGCCACTACCTGTAACCGGAAGCTGAAAGAAGCGTACTACAGTACAAAATTTCAGCTTGCGACTTGTGATGTAAAACAAACCTGGCAAATCATCAACCAGTTGACGGGGAAACAAAGAAAATCGGCACCGCTTCAGTGCTCAGCTGAGGCAATTCGAAGTGCTTTCGCCAAGAACGTGGAAGATCCCAGCCGCCCAGTTCATCTTCACCTACCCCAAGGGCCACGAACGGCAACTAGTTTTGTGGAATTTGTTCCTGTATCTATTGCAAAAGTCCGGAAGCTTCTAGAGCAACAGAATCCGACGAAGGCAACTGGCAGTGACGGCATCCCTGCAGGCCTTCTTCGAGCTCATGCAGATGTTCTTGCGCCGTCATTGGCCTTACTGTTCAACAAATCCATGAGGGAGGGACATTTCCCAGCTCCTATGAAGGTGGCCAGCATTTCACCTCTGTTTAAAGGTGGTGATCCCAGCATAGCAAAGAATCACAGACCCGTGTCTCTAACGTCGATAGTTTCAAAGCTTTTGGAGCGAGTCATCCATGATCAGCTCACTCAGTACTTGTGCCGACATGATCTATTTCCACCAACTCAGTTCGGCTATCGTTCACATCATGCCACATGTGATGCCCTTGTATTAGCCGTTGAGGGCATATGCCAAGCCCAGACAAAAAGTACTTCACGGAGATTGCTTTCGTAGATATGTCAAAAGCATTTGATAAGGTAAAGCACCAAACCCTTATTCAGGACCTATTCGAGGTCGGAATTGGTGGAACGGTGCTGCAATGGCTTGCAGACTACCTCTCAGATTGGACACAGTATGTCAAAGTCGGTCAGGTACAGAGCTCATCATACACCAGCTTCTCCGGAGTACCACAGGGGTCAGTTCTCGGGCCCCTGTTGTTTGTTCTCTACGTCCGTGACATTGCGAAAGAGCTGTCCCCTTACAACGTTGCGACCCTGCAGTTTGCGGACGATATCTCAATTAGATCCAGCAGCATGAGCACGGATGAGGTGTCCCAAAATCTCTCAAGTGCTGTCCAGCACCTCGCCGATTGGCTTAGGAACCGCGGTCTCATCTTGAATGAAACGAAGACACAGATCATGTCGATATCGCCAGTACGATCTCAAACATTTGACTTGCAAGTGCAATGTAATGGACTACCTCTGCCAACTGTTCGCTCTGCGAAATATTTAGGTCTCCACTTTGATGCGGACATGAGCTGGAACACCATGGTCGACCACGTCGCACTGGGCGTCGCGTCGAAGGTTGGCGTGCTCAGACGATACGCTACGTTCCTGCCTTTTCAATGTCGCATAGCCTATTTTCGTTCTTTCATTTTATCACACTTTATGTATGCTGCTTCTGCTTACTTACCATTTCTCACGGCGTATCAAAGTAGACGGCTTAATGGGCTCTTCAAGCGTGCTGTACGCACAGTCTGTCGTGTACCTCCCGGGACACCCACAAGCAATATTCTTACACGCATGAACATCCAAACATTGACCACATACGCCAACATGCACCTTCTGGTTTTTATCTGGCGTTGTCTCCATGACTCCTCTAACATCAGCATGTTGTTCGCTAACTTTTTCAGCCGCAGTAATTCCACTCAAACTCGTGGTGGGCACAGCAATTTACTGATTGTCCCAGCCAGCCCAACTGCATATCTTGCCAAACGTGTTACCTATGCTGGGACCATCTTATGGAACCAGCTCCCCGCTGCGGTCAGGCAAGAAAGAAAACGCAATCGCTTTAAGTCAATGGCTCTTGCCTTTTTGCTTGCCAGATAAATAAGCCTTTTTGCAAATGCTATATGCACTGCTCTATACGTTATTTTCTCCCTATGCAAGTCGCAACTCCTGTTTTGAGTTGTTTTTCTTCTCTCTTTTTCTTTCCCTACTAGTTGCTGTTACACTCACTGATCCTTATGCACAGATATACAGCATTCCCTCACTAGTGGGACCATTGTTATTAGGCTAGGGCCTGTTTTGGACTTCCCACTCTAAATAAAGAATACAAACAATACCCATTGAATCAAGTTGTTACAATTAGTATATCCGTAACCTGCGCAGTCATGGCTGCTTAAATCCAGACTGACAGGTCATGGCTGCTAAAATCCAGACTGACAGGTCATGGCTGCTAAAATCCAGACTGACAGGTCATGGCTGCTAAAATCCAGACTGAGAGGTCATGGCTGCTAAAATCCAGACTGAGAGGTCATGGCTGCTAAAATCCAGACTGACAGGTCATGGCTGCTAAAATCCAGACTGACAGGTCATGGCTGCTAAAATCCAGACTGAGAGGTCATGGCTGCTAAAATCCAGACTGAGAGGTCATGGCTGCTAAAATCCAGACTGAGAGGTCATGGCTGCTAAAATCCAGACTGAGAGGTCATGGCTGCTAAAATCCAGACTGAGAGGTCATGGCTGCTAAAATCCAGACTGAGAGGTCATGGCTGCTAAAATCCAGACTGAGAGGTCATGGCTGCTAAAATCCAGACTGAGAGGTCATGACTTCGTAACATGCAGAAGGTAGACCTACACGACTGTATGCAGTGTTTTGCGGACTACCTGGGCCGCGGGCCCGACAAAGGCGGATTCACTGGCATCTTCTGCTACATGTACTGTATCAATGTGAGAAAGAACTTTGAAGGAGACGAGTTCGAGCATACAATAGTGTATTGCCATGATTTCTACCCTGCTTTTCATTGAAAACACTATCTGCATGCCCTCCGAACCCTTTACTGAGTACCATGCAGAACACCAGCACTACTCATGTGCATTGAACACAATTGTGTAGCCTACATACTAGAACTGTAGTACAATCCGAAGTAGGTATGCTCCTACCTCCGACAGGATGCCAAAATATGCTCCAAATTATCAACCACCAAATTATGCCAATAATTATGCCGGCATAATCCGCCGGTGCCTGACTACGTCACGTAGCTATTCCAAACTCTTCGAGACTAATCCACCTTCCCATCGGATGAGTTTCGAGGAGTTTCGAGGAGCTTCGTTTTTCTGAAGAGGCCAATAAGGCCACCTCTTCAGAAAAACGAAACTCCTTGAAAAGTCAAAGAGTGACAATTTGAATGCGCCCTTAGTATTACTACATGACTAGAGCTCAGCTACTTTTTTTTTTTTAAGAAAAGAGAGATTGAGAATAGAATAGAAAAATAATTAATGGAAACAGTGTACATGTAAATGAAAAGCCTACAATTCTAACGTGTTGGAATTCTAACGTGTTGGAAACCATAAGCAAAACTGTAGTATTAGTTTAGACAGGAAGATGTAGGCCGTGACAGATTACATGTATGCTAGCATGATGTTTCGCATAATTCCTACCAAAATCGAATAATCGCATAATTCGAGGCAAATTGCATACGAATCGCATAAATCCGCGATATTATTATTATTTTGTTGTTGTTGTTGTTGTATACTTTATTTATAGTGGAAATCAAAACAGGCAAAATGCCTAATAACATTGGACCCACTTGCATTTACGCGTTGGAGTCAACCATGCAAGCATGATCCACAACTTCGCTTATGCTGAACATGATAAACAGGACTATGACAGGGGAAAAAATGAGCTAGAACGATGATAATAATAATAATGATAACTATACAATGTAGCTCATTGGTATTGAAGATATGTCATTTATGAATATGTCTATTTATGAATATTGCAGCCTGAGTGATAATGATAGTGCTATTTCCTGAGTTTGACTGTTTCAGGATCTGTTGGAATATCACAATGCACAGACCCTCATGCATAGATCTCAACATCCTGGTCTGTCATAAGCAATGTCTCGCAGGCTCTGCAGAGCGTCTACCATGGTCTACTATTGAGCAATCCAGCATTGGCTTGGCGCAGATCTCCCACCATAAAGGCATAATAACCATGATAACTACGGCCGAGAACCACGTAGTGGAAAGCATGTAGTGGAAGGCTACACAAGATGGGCAACCCATTTTCACATGTACAGACAATTAATTTTGCAAAAACGTTCCGAACATTCAGGGAGAAGACATTACTTGCATGACCCATTGGCAGAACGAACAAGGCAGACTCGAACATTCCAAGATTCTGCAGCCACTGCGTTTCAGGTGTTGGGTGGCAGCTCCGTTACTGAGGCCGTAGTACAAGTCGTCAAGCTCGGCTAGCCGCCGCCAACTAGTCAGCGCAACCTCGGCCACGCGCTCGCATTAGCTCCATGCCCGCGATGTGCGTGTTAAAACAAAAATGGCGTCACGATTTATTGAAAGTGGTATAGTTGGTGGTACGAGTGTTCAAAACCATTTGAACTTCATACTGTTCGTCTTCTTTTTGACATGCTCTCTTTCCATCGTCCTTAGCTTTTGTTTGTTGTGAGCTGTTTTGGCTTTCTCCTATACCTCTGGGGGATGCCAAGTGATGGTTTTTAGAGGCTGGTGATGGCTGTGAGCGAGAGTTTGCCGATCGGCGTCGATGAAAATACTAGTTACTGCGCACCTGGCAGATATCACAACACGTCGGAGCGTCCAGGAGCAAAGGAATCTTGGGTTTTCACTGTAATCTAGTTCCTCCAGCATCGTGTAGCCCACCGTCGGTGAATGACCCTACAGTCCCAACGGAACAAAGAATGTCGATTGTCACTGAACGATGACGAGACCAGTAGGCGATTTGACAAAGCGGTCTAACTACAATTCGAAGCAGCAAAGCAGCACACCACCCAACTTGGGAGGGTCAAAATTATCAAAGATAAGTTGGTTGGTGGTGTGCTGCTTTGCTGCTTCGAATTGTAGGTAGACCGCTTTGTTAAATCGCCTACTGGTCTCGGCATCGTTCAGTGACAATCGACATTCTTTGTTCCGTTGGGACTGTAGCTTGTGCTCGTTTTCGTTGCGCTTGCCTTCCCCTCTTTGGTCTTTCCATAACCTTGAACCTTCCAAGTAGTTGGAAGCCTGTTGGTTAGCGCTACGGAGTTGTGTTGAAGCTCGGTGTCAGGACGTCGAATGTCTCCGCACTCTGTCAATTTTGTGCCTAGTAGTTGCACTTTCTGACTGTATAGTATCTACCGTACTTTTTTTTTTTTTTTTTTTTTTTTTATCACATTGCACATACCTACGGAAGAAGGGGGAGACAAAACGAAGACGAAACAAAAAAGACAACAATGGGTGTGTAGGCGCTACATGAGCTGCGCTGGTGAGATGCAGTGGACTCCCCCGACCAAGGGTCTCGGGATCGGCGTACACAGCAAGCACCATGGGGGAGGGGGGGCGAGAGGAATGGCGGAGAGAGAGAGAGAGAGAGAGAGAGAGAGAGAGAGAGAGAGAGAGAGAGAGAGAGAGAGAGAGAGAGAGAGAGGGAGAGAGGGAGAGGGAGAGGAAGAGAGAGAGAGAGAGAGAGAGAGAGAGAGAGAGAGAGAGAGAGAGAGAGAGAGAGAGAGAGAGAGAGAGAGAGAGAGAGAGAGAGAGAGAGAGAGAGAGAGGGAGAGAGTAAGAGAGAGAGAGAGTGAGAGAGAGAGAGAGAAAGAGAGAGAGAGAGAGAGAGAGAGAGAGAGAGAGAGAGAGTGAGAGAGAGAGAGTGAGAGAGAGAGAGAGAGAGAGAGAGAGAGAGAGAGAGAGAGAGAGAGAGAGAGAGAGAGAGAGAGAGAGAGACAGAGACAGAGAGAGACAGAGAGAGAGACAGAGAGAGACAGAGAGAGAGACAGAGAAAGAGAGACAGAGAAAGAGAGACAGAGAAAGAGAGAGAGAGAGAGAGAGACCGAGAGAGAGAGACCGAGAGAGAGAGACAGAGAGAGGGAGAGAGAGAGCGCACAAGAAAGAAGAGAGAGAGAGAGAAAGAGAGAGATGGGTAAGTGAGGGAAAGAGAGTGAAAGAGGTGGAGAGATATAAGTATAGAGAGAGAAAGAGTTCAGCGGCATATCGTCGCTATGACTATAATGCTACTTTGAGAAGAGGGTCAACATAATGATTTGCGTCCACTGATGGCAGGCCAGTGTGATAGATGTGCATGGCTAGCACCAGTCATGAGCAGAGCACCAGTCACTCTGTTGCAGGTGACGGTATGCAGCAGTCTTGAATCTCTGCAGGTGTTTCCGGGCTGGCTGCTTGTCCAAAATTGCCTGTGGCAGTCTATTCCACACTGGCACGATGCAGTATGGGAAAGAGCGCAGAAGGTAATCAGGAGCTCGTGGCGAGAGATTCAGCTCAAGCTGGTGGGGATGGTGCTGTGCTTGGGCTGCTCGAGTGCGGCGATGACGTGGCGGTATACTGGCGGGGGACACATGGCTGCAACTTGAGGCAGACCATGGCCATACATCAATTTGTACAGTAGGCAGAGAGCAGAGACCTTTCGCCGAACAAGGAGGCTGGGAAGAATCGTACCAGGGCCAATGACATTTAGGGCGCGGAGCTGGACAGCATCCAGCATGGCCAGGTGTGAGGGGGCTGATCCCATCCACGCAAGGGGGGCATATTCCAGCATTGGCCGGACGAATCCTTTGTAAACAGTCACCCTGCCCGCGTGGCTGAGGAGGGGTGCTGCCTTCCGCAGGAGGCCCAGCCGCTGCTTAGCACGCGATGCCACTCGCCGAAGGTGGAGTCTGTAGCTCAGTTTAGAATCAAACGTCACTCCGAGCACCTTCACAGATTCATCTGGTGGGAGAGGAGTTCCGCCAAATGACAGCTGGGGAGGCACTGTATACTTCCGCTGGTGCGACAGAGTGATAGTTTGCGATTTTGATGGCTCAAACGCAATCTTCCATCTCTTGCCCCAGGCATGAAGCTCATCTAGGCTGCGTTGTAGTGAGGCATTCGAGGCTTGGTCAAGGAGGGAGTACAAAGTTGTATCATCAGCAAAAGTGTTCAGGCTTGTGCCATGCGACAAGCAGCTTGAAATGTCGTTTACGTACACGAGGAACAATGTAGGTCCAAGGATACTACCTTGTGGGACGCCAGACTGGACAGGGTGCACCGATGAGCTCTGGCCATGAACAACAGCTTTAATGGTGCGACATTGCAGGTAGTGGGTAAGCCATGCGAGCAGTGAACCCCCTATCCCCAGCTGGCGGGCCTTGTAAAGTACGCCAGCATGAGACACTTTGTCAAAAGCTCCCGCTATGTCCACGGCAACTGCTTGCATAGCTCCACCTTCTGCCATGGCATTGGCCCACTCATACTGTAGGACAGTCAGGAGGTCTGCAGCTCCGGTGCCACGACGAAAACCGTATTGACGAGTATTCAGCAGACGGTGGCGTTCCAAGAAGTTGACAAGCTGGGAGTTGGCTATACTCTCCATTACTTTCGACCGGATGCTGAGGAGAGACACAGGTCGATAATTCGAAACAATTGACTTGGAGGACTTCTTGTGTATGGGGGACACATGGACTAGTTTCCAGGAAGCTGGCTGGACCCCTGCTCTGAAGCAGCAAGAGAGCAAGCGAGCAGCAGGCTCTGCCAGCTCCCTGTGGCATTCCTTGAAGACTCTAGCTGATATGCCATCGGGGCCAGTGGCCTTGTGCGGATTTAGCGCCGCTAGTTGACGACGGATATTGGCTGGACGAAAGTGGATGGCTGTGATCTGAGGTGCCGTGGCATCAAGTTGCATAGCAGGGAGCTGATCAGAGGCAGAGAAATCGTTGGAGCCGAGGCTGCACTTCATGGCAAAGTATTGGGCAAAGCACTCGGCTTTCTCCCTAGCAGTGGTGTGCTCGTGTCCAGATCTGTCGACCAGGACAGGTATATCGCTTTGGCGGCTAACACCAGCAGCTCGCTTAATAGCTGTCCACCATTGCTTGTCTTGCAAGGAGCCAGATGACAGCTTTCTAGAAGCTCGCTCTTTGCATTGCTGTTGGGCATGTTGCAGAACATGCACACAATGTGTAACGGATGCCAGGAAGGTTTCTTTCTGTTGCAAGCTATCGGGGTCTTGCCTCCAAACTCTCCAGGCTTGTTGCTTTAGGTGCACCGCTTGTTGGCAGGCAGGTGTCCACCAGACCGGGTCAGTGGCCATTACTTTAATGGTCTTGGAGGGAATAAACTGAGACATGGCATCACGCACAATTCCTGTGAGGGCTTCACAAGCAGCGTCAGGGTCATTTGATAGGACAGTTGGCCAGTTAATGCGGCTAAGATGTGCGCGCATCCTTCCCCAGTCTGCTCTAGCATACTGCCAGACGATTCTTAGGGCCGGTTGCTCCTTGCGGGGACGTACGGTCTTGAACTCCGTTAAGATAGTGACATGGTCTGAGCGTCCAAGCGGCGGACCAGTGGTGACAGATGCCGCACCTGGGAGGTCAGATATAACTAAGTCCAGTGTGTTGTTCTTGCGGGTTGGTTCGGAGACATGTTGGGTGAGGTAGTGCGAGGCGCACAAGTCCTCTAAGGCTTCCCCAGCAACAGTGGTCTTGGTGCTGCCCAGCCAAGCGGTGTTGTGGACATTGTGAAGTCACCCGTGATCAGAACATAGTCACCGAGGTGCCGGACAGCGAGCAAGGTCTCCTCAAGATACTCCATAAGACTGATATCTGACTCACTGGAGCTCCCAGACCGGTAGAGGGCGCAGAATACAATTTTATGATGATCACACGTTTCAATAAGAAGCCAGATGACTTCAAAGTCATGACATGGCACGGTGTCAAGGTGACGAAAGCACAGACCTGCTTTTAGCCATACAGCAACACCGCCTCCATGTGCAGTGCGGTCCTTGCGTACTGCGGGGCAGTATCCGGGTATTAGTGTTTCAGCTGGAGACATTTTCTCGGCAGTGAGTTTTGTCTCAGTTACTATGGCAATGTCTACAGTCTGCTGACGAAGGGCATGTTGTAGCTCACCGAACTTGGACTGGAGACCGAATGCATTGGTCAGAAAGATCGATAGACTTGACATATTTGTTTGTGGCTTAGTTGCTTCCTGGAAGAGGGTGTAGCGGTGGCGGAGGGGGAATCTGAGACGGGGCATCCATGTCTATCACTGGCTCCTGGTCGGACACGCTCGTGTGTTGATCGTCTGGAGATTGCTTGTCGGACAGGTGCTGGTACTTCTCAAAATTCCACTGGCGTGAGTATACAGGTCGCGGCCAGAATCCCTTGGAGTTGACCAGCGCAGCCGTTTTCGAGTTGAGTACGAGTCGTGCGGAGGATCTGGCTTCCTTCCGGAAGATCTTGCACTCGTGGATTTTGACTTGAGTTTCGGCTGAGCTTGCTCGGGTGGTGACGAACTGACTGAGTTTCTCCGTAGTCGTGTCACTCGGTAAGTTCCCCACAAACAGTACTTTCCGCTTTCCCGTGGGCTTTGTGCTGCAAACTAGCTCCCAAAGTCCACTGTCCTCGTTGTCGTCTTCAAAGCTGGGCAGCAGGTTTGAATTTGCCGATCTTTCATCACGATGCACCTCTGGTACACGTGCTCGAGCAAGGGGCTTTGGACTGTCGGACTGTGGGGTCGGTTCGTGAACCGAGCTCACAGAAAGTTGGTCTGTACGTGTACAGGGGGTCACGGATGCGCGGTCATCCCGTACATGAGCTTTTGAACTCTCCTTGCAGCTTGGTCGTTTTCTTGCCGTTGTTGGCCTTTGCCGTAATGGCGGACTCCTTCAATGATGTTACCTCTTGCCTTAGCTCAATGACAAGGTTTGAGAGATCGTCTAGTCTCCGCCGGAGGCGGGCTTCATTGTCCCTTGACTCACTAACGAACGCAGCCAAATTTTCTACCATACTGATCACGTTGTGGTGGATCCCGGGAATACTACTGAGTACCTCTACCTGCTCCGCGCTTGAGAGCTCGCCCATGGCGACAGATTGCTCCTTGTCGCAACCTGGCTACCAAGCTACAACTACACTACGCTACACTGAAACCACTGCTACCTGCCTGCCACCAGTCCGGCCTAATGCCGGCTGGGCTGTCCGAGACGATGTGAAAAAAACTGCTGGCAATGGGGCTGTTAAGTGATGACGTCACAGTTCCTTCGATACGCATAGCAACGATCCCACTGGGGACAAACAAAAGTAGCGTCGTCTCCACCGAACCAGTTGTCAGTGGCAACATATAGGAATCGTGTACATTTCTTCGTTTCTTCTTTGCTGTTTTCAGTGAGTGTTTTGTTTTCTCTTTGTCCTTGATCTCGACGGCGTTGTCGTGCTCATTACCTTACTGAGACGTCTCTTGTGACTGTAGCCAGTGTCATGGAGGATTTTATTGGCGTGACGAGGTAGATCGCCGAGATCGAGCGTGAAAAACGCTCTGCATTAGTAGCTCCTGTAGAATGTCTTCTGGGATGGCGTATCCATGGTCAACAAAGCCAAGGTGCAAGACAGCATAAGAGATCGTGTAAACGATGTGAACTCCAAAAGGTAAGCTCCTGAACAAGTGGAAAGATATGTGCATTTACAAACTCTCTCTTCATCCATCGATTGCCGCTATGCATTGTTTTTTGTCTTCACAGATAATCTGGACAAATAAATTATATTGTAACTGGAGAGTGCAATCGTGCTTGGGACCCATCCCAATGTCATCACATGGCTGTGGTGACTAGTGTATACCTGGGAGAGTTTTTCCTCAACTGAAACGGAGTGTAGATGGATGGATTATGAGAAATGCCGCGGAAGATGTGGAGTAAGTTGTGTCGAAGAAATGTGTAATAAAATAAAATTTACTTTACACTCAAACATACGCTGTACATGTAACATCATGATAATGATTCCATCTTCATTATCTCCGCAACAGGTACGCCATACGCACCGAATACATGGTGTGTGTGTGCACGTGCGCGCTTGCGTGCGCGCGTACATGCACACACTCTCATGCGTGGCCGAGTTGGCCGGATGAACAGACCACGCATTTGCACGAGGTGTCCGTCATGTCATTGGAGTGCTGTACTTTATGACTCAGGGGCGTAGGAGGGGTTTTGGAAGTGGTACGACCGAAGGTCGGTGCGGCGGAAGGCCATGTTGGAGAGGGTCCGCCCCCCCTCCCCCCCGGGAAAATTTTGTAAAAAGACACAAAATCCTGCGTTCTGGGAACTTCTGGCGCAGTGTGCAGTCGAGTCGAGTACAGTACTCAGTACGACTGCAGATGCATAACAGATCTACGAGTACGAGTCTAGAAAAAGGTCTGATGCGCATATGCAAATATCGATGGATCCTGATTTTTTATTACGGTTTTGCACGTTCCAGACGGACCACACTTTTCGAAAAGTGGTGCGGCCATGGTCGTACCAGTCGTAGCGGGTGCTACACCCCTGTGACTTTATTCCAAAATAGTATGTCGTGCCCCTGTCAAATGGAGTTTGTGTCTATGCTCAGCGGGTATCGGGCCATGACGCCACACTGCAGTCAGCGCTGGAATTAAAATAGCACTTCATGGATTATTTTAACTAACTTCCTTTGCGTTTACTTTGTTGAGCCCGTGGTTTCATTTCTGTGTTCTGTTATGATTGGCCTCTGGAAATAATCGGAGTGGATGTCATTTTTTGTCATATGTGTGTGCCTTGTGCAACAGGTTCAAGGCTAGATGCACTTCACATTCGGCGTGGGATCTCGGCGTCTCGGACCTGATAACGTCTTGGTTGGATGGGTGATCAAGGATGATACTACTCGGCACACCAATGTACATGTCAATGTAGTTTTTACTTTTTCAGAGCTGCACTATTTATGTCTTGATGCTTACTTCGGTGCTAGTGTCGTGTCTGTGTGCTGCTACAATGTCATTATCTGTATTGTATTCCGTCTGCTTATACATGTGTCTTTATGAAGTGTTTGCCATGGCGGCGATGTGTCTTGTCGATCAATAGTGTTGTGAAACCTATCACTATTCATGCTTTGCTGGCTACTCGCTCGCTCCGCGCCGTGCACGCTACTAGGTCTTGTAGTATATAGCTCGATGCTTTCCATCGATCGCTGGTTGTTGTTGTTCTTGTTGCTTCTCTGTTGTTTGAGCTTGGTCCTAGAGTGAAGCTTTGGTCTTCTTGTGTGGTGAGGGTGAGGAATGGGTATCTGGACTCCTGGTATATTTCCGTAAAGAACCTGGAATTGTAGAATCCTGAGAGTATGTCTGGCCCACTCCCCGGTCATGACATTAGCGTGTTTCCCCCGGATTATTTCTATCATCCTGCGTGTTCTTGGGCTGAGCGAGCACATGCACGAGTGTGCAGCTATAACCCTGTGTATCTTTGGTTACACTTTGTTCTGCAATGCATGTACCTTGTAACAGTCTGTGCTTGCACTGCTTTGTGTGGCCTGCGTATTTCAGGACTATTCAGTGCATCAGACCCAGGTTGGTTTGGTTGCCGGATGATCTCTTGTTGCGTCGCTCTGTGTTTTGTATTAATCAATTTTTGGGCTTCAGAATTGAGCTGGTGTGTGGTTCCCAATATGAAAAAAAAAATATTTCGAAAATCCTCGAGCGGATTGTACAAAACCAGTTACAAGGTCAGCTTTCCCGTGTTCATGCGCTGCCTGACACGCAGTTTGCGTACCGGCATGGCTACTCAACAGAAGATGCATTGGTTGTCCTGACGGACACGCTCCTGGAGGCCCGCGATCGACGCCAGGTATCGGGAGTGTGCTTTCTCGATCTCTCCAAGGCATTTGACAAAGTCATTCATGAGCGTCTCATTCAGGACCTGTTTGCTTTAGGAGTGACAGGCAGACCCCTTCGCTGGCTCATCAGCTACCTCAGTGAGCGGACACAGCGAGTTTGTTTCGGGGCCAGCAGCAGCACAATCACCTCTTGCAGCTGCGGTGTGCCCCAGGGATCGGTGCTCGGCCCGTTGCTCTTTAACGTGTACACAAGAGATGTTCCTCAAGTAGCCCAATCCGCAGCCACGATCCAGTTCGCCGATGACGTCGCAGTACATTGTAGCGCTGACACGACTCAGGCTGTTGCCAGTACGCTCTCCACCGCAGTCTCCTCCTTGGCTGCATGGCTGGAAGAGCGAGGACTGATTCTGAATGAGAAGAAGAGTCAAGTTCTCACAGTCTTTCCTGGTAGAGACGCTGGACCCCGGGTCACAGTCCTCTGTCGCAGCCAAGCTCTGCCGACAGTCACCAGCGCGAAGTACCTTGGCGTCATCATTGACGAGGGGCTGAACTTTCAGCAACACCTGAAAGCCATTACAGCAAAGGTGTCCCGCAAAGTAGGTGCCCTCTGGCGGACTCGGAGATGCTTGAGCCTGGCGGCCCGAGTCACCTACTTGAAGTCCGTGGTGATGCCGGATCTGACCTACGCATCAAGTTGTTTCTTGTTCTGTCTAACTGCCCAGCAAGCAACGGATCTCCAGACGCTGGAGAACAAAGCGGTTCGCGCAGTTTTTGGCGCTCGGCCATACGACTCTGCTCAACCTCTGCTCCAACGGGTGGAACTCTACCGAATCTCAGAGTTGCACAAGCAAAAGGCGCTATTGCTCACCTGGCGATGCATCCACGGCATTGCGGGGAACCGGCTCTGTGGACTGATTTCAAGGTCACCAGATCGGCGTACCCGCTTGCAGAAGGACATCGGAGCGCACATACCACCCGCCGCAAGCCGCGCTGGTCAGGCTAGGTTCTCTGTTGCCGCTCCCAAGCTGTGGAACGCACTACCCAGCGACATCCGCACCATCCCCCAACGCTGTGTGTTCAAGATGTCAGTCATCCCACATACGCTCGCTCCATGAAACGTATCACCCATTATTCCAGTCACTGTTGCTGTCGCATCCACTCGTATGTCGCATCCACTCGTAGTCCACGTCCACTGATGTCGACCGAGGTAGCTCTCTTGCTACTGTGTAATAGTGACATGTACCCAGCTAATGTCTCTGCTTCGTTCAGGGAATTCAGAATAGGAAGTCTGCTGTACCACCCGCTCTTTTCTTTTTACTTTTAAAAGCGATTATTTGTAACATGGAAATTTGTTCCTTGGCTCACCATCTGAGTTCTTAAAGCTATTATTCATTTTCTGCTGCCCCCGGTTATTTCTTTTATTAGTATTATTTTCTTTGCCTTCGCTTTCTTGTTATTGGGCAACTTGCCCGTTAGAATCTGCGAAGTAAAATAAACAACAACAACAACAACAACAAAACATCATGCTGGTGCTCTGTGTTTCGATTATCGACTGTCCAAGCAGTCACGATTCATTACCAGAACGGTCAATACTGTAGTCTCTTCACGTGTTTGTGTTTTCGCCGGGGGAATTAGCGGTGACGTTGCACATAGAACGGCAGTGTTGCATCACTAGACGACCCTGCCTCTGCATCTGACTTCATTTCCCCAGGATCTGGTGCAGATACACCAGACAGTCACTTCCTGTAAACACGCAAACAGCAAAAGAAGAGATCCCGCAAATCAGGAAAAACCATTGCGGAAAATATCGAGTAGATCATACACCATTCAATAATCTGGAGTAATTACAGTGAGACAAACACTTCAAACAGTGCTCTCTCTCTCTCTCTCTCTCTCCATCCTTCCAAAATACCCTGTAACAATTCCCTGGAATTATTTTATTTTATATCCTCAGGACATCATTCTGAACAACTTCTTCCATGGGTCTTCAATCACCACGGAGGGCGAGAATACAGCTAAGTCATGCAGTCTACGGGAGGTGCGGGCTGTCATGGATATAGAGGCTGATATTGTGCCAGCGTGAGGGCAGAGACAGAAAGAAGACACTGATTTCTTGAACAACTCACCTACATATAATCGAATCCACAGGGAGCGCTCGTACTTTGATCCATCAGGAGGCGAAGAATCTTCAAAGCACTCTCAAACACGGAGTTTTACAGTGGGCAGCCAATTTCACAGCCATTATGAAGGCCCTCGACGACTACAGGAGATTTGTAGAGGAAAGAACAAGGAGTAAAGAGCGACAACAATCGCTTGACGAAAAAGCAAAGAAAAACTGCTCTCTCTCTCCAGTCATTTAGATGCTGTTGCCCTTCACAACTGGTTCCATCCAGAGGACGCGACTTTTGTTTGTCGCCAGTGCTCTCCGTTGCTATGCGTATCGAAGGGGCCGTGACGTCACACTTAACAGCCCCATATATGTTGCCGCGTAACGCGTAACGCAGGGGGGTGCGGCGTAACGCGCGACCAGGCTAGTGCCACAAATTTTCGTTGCGTTCGTAACGCTTGTCCAGCGGGGTGCGGCGATCTTTTCATTGCAGTTTGCAAAAAATGATGCGGCAATAGCAAAAAAATTATGCGGCAATAGCAAAAAAGTGATGCGGCAATAGCAAAAAAAGGACTGCGGCAATACATGTATAGAAACCTGTGTAACGGCTCCTGTGCGACTTTGCATGTAACGCCCTGCGTGCGGTAAACATGTGCGAATGTAACGCTTCATGGCCTCACTGCGACCATATATTATATTGCCAGTACGGTAGTTACAGTGGTGGAGAGTTACTCCTTTAAAAAGGGGAAGTATACCCTGAAATCAAATTTTCACCAGTTGTAGTCTTCGGGGTGCTGAGTCGAATACTAGTAGTCTTGGTCTGAGGAAGCTGAGACGCTCCCTTCCTCCTTTATTCCCAATCGAACTCGCGCACTTCCACCGAAACTGGGTGGCTGCGCCCTACTACAGTCCATTCAGAAAAAAATGAACTTCTAGCTTTTGGCCATAAATGGGTCAAACGTTGAGTTTTTTTAGAATTTTTTTCTGCAATCCCATATGGAATCCTCTTCCAATTATGTTTCTGAAGTTTTTTTGTCCAAAAAGCAAGCCATAGCAAGAATAGGATTTCGGCCAGGTTTTGCCCCAAAAGCACTGAATTGGGAAAACCATCAAAATCCAGGCCGTTTGACCCCGCCTGCAACAGTGCATTCTGCGGTTCGAACCCCAGTTCAGGCACCCTTTTTGGACCCTTTTTCAAATTTCAAAGTTCGCAGCACTGCACTGTGTACGATGAAATCACGAAAAATCGCCAAATACGGGAGCTCGCCAGAGCCAGGACCCAACTTTTTATGAATGGACTGTAGATGGGGATTTGTATGGAAAAAGTCACTAAAAACGCCGTTTCGTTCTTATAAAAGCACGGGTGACCGCGATTGGTCCATATAATGTAGTCTTGTGGCCGCTGAGTCGACTGGTTTTGGTCCGAAAAGGCTGCGATGCAGCATTCGGCCCTTATTCCCAATCGAACACGGTTGAGTAAACGGTCACGTGCTCATTTACAGCCTGTTTGGGCCCGTTTATGTCACTCGACTTGAACCTTTGAACCAAGGAGTCGTAAAAGCCTCTTACGACTCCCTGCTTTGAACCTTTGAGTTGAATCTTGATGTGAAAATTGTACTCTGCAGGCACGTGACCGCTCACTCAACCGTGTTCGATTGGGAATAAGGGCCGAATGCTGCATCGCAGCCTTTTCGGACCAACACCAGTCGACTCAGCGGCCACAAGACTACAACATACATGTATGGACCAATCGCGGTCATCCGTGCTTTTATAAGAACGAAACGGCGTTTTTAGTGACTTTTCCATACAAATCCCTATCTAGTAGGGCGCAGTCACCCAGTTTCGGTGGAAGTGCGCGAGTTCGATTGGGAATAAAGGAGGAAGGGAGCGTCTCAGCGTCCTCGGACCAAGACCATTCAACTCAGCACCACGAAGACTACAACTGGTGAAAATTTGATTTTAGGGTATACTTCCCCTTTAACTCGTTTCCATAATTATGTCCTTTTCCTTTCTACTTTTATTATTGGCTCAATACCCGAAGTTGGTTGCTCCAACGAGGAGCACACGCTTCTTGCCGAACTTGACACTTGACTGACTCACGACTGCCATCCGGAGCACACCAGGAGCACGTCGCACCTTCCGCTCGGCAAACCTGAAAGAAAGCACCACTCCCTGCTCAATACACAGTGTTTCGGGGAATTCACCCCTCATCAGTTGAGCTTGAGTAGGCTGAGGAAGATTGTGCCTGAAAAGCACCACTTATATACTGCTCTCCAGGCCAAACCATCACCAGGGATACAAACTTACAGAGACGCTTTGTTTCCAGTGCGACAAACACCTCGTGAAGCCCCAGGTAGCAGCGTGAGTCAGAGTCGCTCATGGAGTTGTGCTAAACAGACGTTGAGAGCCAGTATAGCTATTCACAACGCTGTCACCTCCAACAACTAGTCGCGCGTCCGCGTGAGGGACAACAATACGAACTTAGAAGTTGCGACTTCGGCGGTAATGTCATGAAGTTGGTTGCTCCAACGAGGAGCACACGCTTCCTCGTTGGAGCAACCAACTTCAAACAAACCAAAAACAAGCGTGCTGTGGTGTATGTGGGCAATATCGCCACAGATAGCACTGAGAGCCACTTCAGGCAATTTATCAAAACCAGGAGTGAGTTTCTGGGCGCCTCCATTCCTGTCCACACCTGCAGTATATGGCTGTCAGAAAGTGGGCGTGCTTCCGCAAGAGTGACCATCGATGCCACTTCACTCTCCACAGTGACAGCGCCCAACTTCTGGCCAAGGCCCGTATACTGCAGGCCATGGAGGTTCTTAGAAACCAGCTCTGAGGGCAGCACCAGCAGTCGCAGCCACAGCAGCAGAAACAGCACCTCTGCCAGTGTTCTGACTAAACAGCAACAGCAACAACAGCAGCCGGGTTCAACGTCCTCCTCCTCTCCGCCGCCACCACCACCGCCGCCACCACCACCGGCAGACTTCATCTCCACTCCACTACACAGTGGCCAAAAACGGAGAAACTCCCACCTCTCCCCACCAGAGGCTGGAGACCTGAAGAGATCAAACGGATCTGCGCCACAACATGACCAGCATGATGCGCAGCCACCCCAGCAGGATGCCCAGTCCTCTCATGCCCAATGATGGATTCCAGACCTCTGCGACTGCTAGTGACTAATGCATTCAGCCTGAGCAACAAGATAGGTGCCCTGCAGCATGCAATCCTGCAGTATAATGTAGACGTGGCAATAGTAACAGAAACGAAGCTCTGCTCAGATAATTCCTCCCATGAGTTGACCATCCCAGGATACTCACCCCCAATAAGGAAGGATCGAGATGCCCATGGTGGCGGTGTGGCAGTGTGGGCTAGGAGTGAACTATCCATTACCCACCACGACGATATAGATTGCCGTGATCACGAGCTCTTATGGATTTCCCTGGCAATGCACTCCGGAACAAAGACTGTTCTGGGTGCGCTCTACCGGCCTGGCTCTTGTGCAGAGACAGACACCAGCCTGATGGACTACCTAGACAACACTTTGGATGATGTCCGCCGTCTTGGCAGCAATGTGATAATTGCAGGGGACTTCAACGTGCATAATTCAGCCTGGCTACAGAGTAGCAAGACTACCCGAGCCGGTGAATGCCTGGAGGAAGTCTGCGCAGCACATCATCTTGTCCAGCATGTCACCCAGCCAACCCGCGGCAACAATACTCTCGATCTTATCATCTCCGATTTCCCACACCCCGTATGCACCACAGCCTATGCACCACTTGGACGATCTGATCATGCCGTTATCATTGCGGAGTTTCTCCAACAGCATCCACGACGCGAAGATCCTGCTGTTCGACAGGTTTGGAAATACGCCCTTGCTGACTGGCACCGCCTGAGAGCCTACCTCCGCAACATAGACTGGCCCGCCAAGATCCATGGGTGTGCGGAGCAGTCCTGTCAGCGCGTAACTGATGTCATCATGCATGGAATGAAACAGTTCATACCATCCAAAGAGCTTGTGGTGCACCAATCCAACCCTGTATGGTGGACACCGGACTGTTCTAACGCCAATCATGCCAAGGAGCGGGCATGGAAGCTGTGGCGACGCAATCCCCGCAACGATACCCACAAGGTCCAGTACATCACAACTGTTAACCACGAAGTGGAAGCGTGTCATGCAGCGCGATTAGCACATCAACGTAGAATTCGCAACAAGCTTACTGCAGGTTCCCTCCGAGACAAAGAGTGGTGGTCAACCATCAAGAGCGCAGCAGGCAAGGGACGTTGCTCTGACATCCCCCTGCTGACCAACCCTGCAGGACAAGAGTTCCACTCTTCTCGTGAGAAAGCCGAGTGCTTTGCAGCGCATTTTGCGAACAAGTGTAGCCTTGGCAATAACGACCTCTGTGCTGCTGACCTGCCTGACCTGCAACGACCTGCCTATGCCACGCTAAAGCACATTCACTTCCGCGCAGCAACGGTCAAACGGCACTTGGCGAACTTGGCTGTATCAAAAGCAACTGGACCGGATGGCATCTCTGCTCGTGTGCTCAAGATGTGCTCATCTGAACTTGCAGACCCACTGGCAAAGCTCTTCGCCCTCTGCTTCTTAGCCGGTGTGCAACCTGGGGCATGGAAACTTGCCCATGTAGTCCCAGTCCACAAACGGTCCTCCAGATCTTTGGCATCGAACTACCGACCAATATCACTGCTAACGATCATGTCGAAAGTCATGGAGGGCATTGTAAACACGCAACTGGTTAACTACCTAGAGAAGCACGAGGTGTTGCCAAACAGCCAGTTTGGATTCCGACGTGGTAGAGGAACCGCAGATATCTTAACGGCTCTCCAACATGAATGGGTCCACACCATAAGTACTGGCGGTTGTGTCCAGGTCCTCGCCGTGGATCTTGCCGGTGCGTTTGACCGGGTATCGCACACAGGAGTGCTGTACAAAGCAAAGCAGGCCGGCGTCGACGGACGCCTGCTTGTATGGCTACAGGACTGCCTCACCAACCGAAACATCCGCGTTGTGGTTGGAGGCCAGACGTCAGATGCTCAACCCATCCAGGCTGGTGTCCCCCAAGGCAGCATCCTAGGACCCAGCCTCTTCCTTCTATACACCTGTGACATTGAACAATGTTTAACTCCAGGGACGCAGCTGAGCAGCTTTGCAGACGACACCACTCTACAGCTTAGTACAGCCAACTGACGATCTCCAACAGTCCACCGCCTCCCTCCAAGGGTCCCTCAACAGTCTTGAGGAGTGGGGCCGCAAGTGGCGTATCTGTTTTGAGCCAGCCAAGACACAGCGCATGACTCTACATCGCAAGCACGTTCCCCCCTGCACACCACCAGTCACCTTTGGAGGTGAAGCACTCCAGGAGACAGATACCCTGAAGCTGCTGGGAGTCATGCTCGACCCTACTCTCTCCTACAGAGCGCACACTCGCAGTGTTGCACTGCGCGCCTCCCAAAGGCTGGGTTTCCTACGAAAGGCAGCACCCATCCTGGACGACCATGGTCGAGTGACGGTCTACAAGGGATTCGTGCGACCCCTACTTGAATATGCCCCACTGGCCTGGTCGAGCGCAGCCGCAACTAACATGGCCCAGCTGGACAAGGTTCAGCAACGTACCCTGCATTTCCTGGGACCTGGAACCATCCTCCAAAGTCTTCAGCTTCGTCGGATGGTGGCAGCCCTGTCATACTTGTTCAAGCTGCACTACATTCCAGGGCCTCCCCAGGTAAAGGCCATGCTGCCACCAACCAAGCCCCCTGCCGTAGCTAGCATGTGCACACGGCAAAAACGTCAGACGCACCATGCCTTTCAGCTGAAGTGGACACCCCCTCGCACAGCCCCTGACTACCTCCTGCGATCCTTCCCCTTCTTCGCCATCACACCCTGGAACAACCTGCCTGCGGACCTCCTGCTTCACGAGCCTCATTCAAGACGCCTCCAAACCTTCAAGGTCAACGTATGTAAGGATCTAATCCGAAAGAGATGGCTGTGGTCCACACAGTACCTGTGACGATGATATTGAGATTTGAGACCCATTTAGTATTTACCTCTCTACTACTACTTGCTTGTTATGATTATTGTTCTCTCTCTTCATTTTCCCTTCTGGTTTAGTCATTACACGTATTTATATTATTTGGTGCAATACTAGCGCCCCTTTCTCGCACCAAATTATTATTTTTGCTACCTGACCATGCAACCCCCCCCCCCCCTTTTTTTTCGATGCCAGGTTGCAACGCTAACGCCGAGACCCCTGGTCGGTCGAGTTGCTCCCTGTACATCGGCACGTCGTCCCTACATCCCCTGTGTTTTGTCTTGTGTTTGTCTCCACATGTCTCTTTGTAGGGCTGTGTTCCCAATAAAAAAAAAACAAAAACAAAAAAAACAAAAAAAAAACACCGTCGGAACGAGTTCATGATGAGAAACATCATTCGCGCGAGCGTGATGAAGAACTATTTCGAAAGACAACATAGTCTTTACCCCCGGGACGACAACTATGCGCACGTCCTGCAAGGGGAGAATGTCACCAGCGACATCAACGAAGACGACGGCAGTACTTCGAAAACTAGGAGTCAGCGGACGTCGTCAAGCTCCTCCGCGACCCGGTACATGTACAATAGGTGACATGTAGGCCCCCGTGTAATATGCCGGCATTTTTTTTAAGCATTTTCGGTACAATCCGCGAACCCAGCACTTTGGGCTCGTGATGCAGCATTTTGGGGGAAACGGAGCACTTGGCCGTTGTGTATCAAAATTGAGAGAAGAAAAACTTCCCAAACAAGAACGTCACTTCCGCATTCCGTGGGTTAGCTTCTTGTTGAGTAGTTTATGAATTGTTTACCATGGCAGACTCGAGCAAGTCTCTTATTGAGTATTTTCTTACTCCCTGGTTTTGACGGCATGTGCTGAGGATGACAAAAAAGTGAGCATTTTCCGAGCATTTTCGGCACGGTTTGGGAGCATTTTCGGCAAGGTTTACGAGAATTTCCCAGAAGCATTTTCGGCAAAGTTTCGGGCATATTACACCGGAGCCTAGTGACATGTCGACACGGTACGAGCGTGCGGAAACACGGCATACACTGTAGTAATGTTGCGAGAGTTTGCGGAAGGAGTCCAAGTCGGGAAATCCATCAGCTCCAAAAGCTACCTGTAGGTGGGCGATGAGACTCCAGCTTCAGACTACAACAATCAGGACTTGTAAATAGTTGAACTTTGTGAAGCAGCAGATCGAGAAGTTAGCTGAAATGGTAGCTGTTGCAGTATGTCGGCGCTATGTAGCTTGCATTTTTTACGGAGAGTCAATCGCCACGCGAATGTTTCTCTCCTCACCGAGAGCTAGCTGGCCTCCAAACTCCGTCAGGGTCTGCCTAAGGTACCGAAGGTCCTTTGACTAGCTGCTGGAAGGACTCCATCAAATCCTTTAGCTTCAGCTCGGCGAGCAAAAGTCTCTCTCTCTCCTCCGCCATGAGCTGACACACACAAACTGAATACAAACCGATGCATTTCACACGTGCTGGCTTGCACGCGTGCCCCCTTTCACGAACCCAGACAATCTTTTCGGGATTGGTCTATTGCAGGTGTTGGAAGCTGTGTATATTCGTACTCGTGACCCTGTGCTATGTAAACAGAAAGAACACGTTGTATCACTCACACTCTTCAAGTAATGCACACGCACCATTACATTCATACACACAGCTGTCCCCGGGGAAAATTGCGATTCCGCGGCCGCGTTTTTTCCGCGTTTTTTGCGATTTTTTAAAAGACCGCGTTTTCCGCGATTTTCCCGCGTTTTTTGTACATACTTTTCTGTTGCACTACACGTACAGTGTCGTACACACAGTGCACTGTTCGGTCAGCAACGTCTCATCCGGTGGCGGCTTTGTACTCAATTATGACGAGCGCTTACACCAGAGACTTGTAACTGATTGATTTCACTACATACTCACTGAAAATTGCCTCATATCAACTGCAAACTTGCCGCCACGAGATGATATTAATAATATTCACCGCATATTTACCGCAAATTCACCGCAAATTATGCCATATTATGCCGCGTTTTTTCCGGCGTTTTTGCGATTTTTTCCGCAATTTTCCCCGGGGACAGACACAGTATCACATTCATCTGCCACTACCTTTTTCACATACACTATATTCACACATTGCAAAGGTGCAAACTTCGCTTTTTGTACTTGTTAGCTGCTGTATTTCTACCTGAAACCATATTAGCTACATGTATATAATAGTGGTGAAACGAATGTCAAAACCTAGTAGCCGAATATTCTTTGGCTTAACCAACGAACGTACGACGTAACACGGATGGCATCACATGCCCTCCTCTCAGTTATTTGATGGATAGTGTCATTATTATTAGGTATGACAAACGGTAGTGCCACATAAAATGCACTGCCACATAAGGCTACATGTACTTCGAAGTTCATACAATCATGTTCTGTGCAACATTGGCAGTCCAGTATGCACATACATGTGCAAGCATGCAGTGCAAAGTCACAGGCAGGCCGTGCTCACTGTCTGTACTGTGTTTGGCGTGCATGCATGTACATGCACTGCATTCAAAGTGACGTCGCGAATACTCTAATGCGACTTAAGGCGGCAGACTACCCAAAAATTCGCTGAAAAATCGAATTTGTAAATTCATATTGAGTGCTACGTCAGTTAAAAGAGCATGAATAGCTGCAAATTCTCTGAAAATTGTGTCCCTATCTGACCAGCCGTTCAAGAGTTATGGCCGAAAATGTGCCCTTGCAAGGAAAGATTTTTTTGTTGCATGCTGTCATTTGTTGGCAGCACTGTATTTGAATGTGAGCAGACCGTGCGCAACTTGTCGTATTATGGAAACACGCGAAAGTGTGCAGAATTTTGCCCCAAGTCCAAAAAAGTCCAAAAAATCACGTTAAAAAACCACGTATTGGGCTGCACGGCGGCGGGCGAAGCCCGCCGCCGTGCAGCAGGACTTTTGCCAGCACCCTCGTGACGTTGCAGATATGTGGCTTGATTATTGTAGTTGACGTTAATTTAGTGACTTTGCAAGTTTGAGTCGTGTCAAGAAGTCAGGTAGGATTCAGTACTAGGCAGTAGTGAAACGTGAGTGGCAGTCTTTGCCGGTTTCTGAGGGCATCCTGGATTTGGTGTGCAGCGCTGTGGAAATGGCTTGCTGTGGAGGTCCCAGCACTGGATGTTGTATCAAAGGTACGACCTCGTAGCACACCCTAAACCTAAAAAATTCAAAAATTGACTTGGGTCTGTGGGAGTCCGCGAGAGAACGCCCACTCGTTCCGTTGTGACAGATTCCAGGGCCACGTTGAGGGGCCCTACCCCACCACCCATGGCTGCTTCTGGACTTGTTTTAGGTTTGGGTCCCGCGCACGGACAGAATGGGCACGAAAATGTGAAAAAATGTAAATGCATTTGTTTGACTCCTGGGTGGCTCGCACACCGTGGCACTATGCCGGAAATTTGAGTTTTTCCGGCCTGGAAAGCCTGTCAGTGAGGCGCAAGAACTTGTAAATCATGTCCTGAGGGCCAGCATAGTGGCAGGAGTGTGTGGTCAAAATTTCACTCAAATCCACTGAGAAACACCAAAGTTACGGTCAATTGAATGCCATATGAAATTTATGGGTAGGCTGCCCCCTTAAAGAATATTCGAATGTGACCAACCGAACGAATGTTCGAATATTCGAATAATTATTCGTTTCACCACTAGTATATAAGTGTGTGTTTTAGTTATTACATTTTTATGTGACGGCGTTCCACTGATGACAGTCACAAGAAAATGTTATGGAACTTGACTTTGAATGCCGCAGACATCACCACGCAACATGACAATTTGTTCAAGGTTTGGTTTTGTGTGTTTCCAAAATCGATTTTTCACGTTCCGATCATCAGTGGAAATACGGAACTAAAGAGATCAAGGGAAAAACAAAGGTTAAAAATCCAAAGAAGTGTGACACATGACGGGTAACTTGTGGTAAGTATTACAAAAAGTGAGAACTAAAATAAAGAGTAAGTGTGACAAACGGGCATGAACAGTGCAGAAACAACTCATGAACACGGGGTGCAAACTCACGAAAATAACGTAAGTGCTAAAACATGTTCTTTTTGCTTACACAAATCGGGCTTATGCGTACGAATACAAACAGCTTCAAGGACCTTCAACTGCTGGACATAACGGGCACGACACAGTACAGAGAAGTGGGAATCATCATACACACTCAAACAATCGGGACGAGATAACAAATGCAAGTACACAGTTGACTTCTTACGAATTTCACCCTCATCAGCTCCATCACCTTCCCTGCCACCTGACTCCTCCTCGTCCGTTTTATCACCATCACCACCAGCCGTCTCATCGTCATCCGCCTCGTCTTCATCCGCCGCCTCGTCATCACCCGCCTCGTCGTCATCTGTATCCTCGCCGTCATCCGCCTCGTCGTCATCTGTATTCTCGTCATCCGCCGCATCATCACCCAACTCATATTCACCACCAGTCAGTCGTCTGATACCATCCATGTTCTCCTTCCTACGTCTGTCCCGTGCCACTGTCCTTACCTCATGTGTCACACTTCTTTGGATTTTTAACCTTTGTTTTTTCCCTTGATCTCTTTATTTCCGTATTTCCACTGATGATCGGAACGTGAAAATCGATTTTGGAACTTGACTTTCTTCATTTTTGCTGCTGTTATGAGTGCACAATTTATCTTATTTATTGCCAATAATCCATACATCCTGTACACACACCTTGTACACACTCTCTCTAACGGTCTCTAGGCTACACTGCAATTGATATACATTAGCTCAAATTTTCGGGCAAGGCCCATCATCAGGAATAAGTTTACTGTAGACAGAACAGGGGTTTACATGTATAATATACATGTATGTGACAAGTACTAGTGGCCAAAGTGTGATGGTATAGCGTAAAATGTTGCAATACCACAGGAAGCGAGAATATTCTGTGTGATATGTATGAAGTGAAAATATAGTGCAGTCATAGTGCAAGATTACTAGTGTGAGTACAAAGCAGAAAAATACACACTTCTAGCAACACTCACGCACATACATACATACACACACACAGTGCGCACACACACACACACACAACACGCAAGAGGACTGAGGAGCACTACAGACAAGCCAAGAACGCGACACTGGGAAAGCCATGGGGAGACCATTATCGACAAAAGCAGCACACCTTCCCATCGTCAGCGCGGTTCTCGCCGTTTTCCCATCTACAAGTTCTCGCCAGCAGGCAACGGTCATACGTTGACCGCAGAATCATGGAGGCACTATTCATGAGGAAGAGGAAGCCGGCAGTGAACAGTGACAATGGTTGGCGACTGTTGGGTGACGTGTAAATATATCTGTCATAATTTGTGCAAGAATTTGTGCACTGTGTGTGTGTGTGTGTGTGTGTGTGTGTGTGTGTGTGTGTGTCTGTGTGTGTGTGTGTGTGTGTGTGTGTGTGTGTGTGCACTGTGTGTGTGTATGTATGTATGTACATGTATGTGCGTGAGTGTTGCTAGAAGTGTGTATTTTTCTGCTTTGTACTCACACTAGTAATCTTGCACTATCACTGCACTATATTTTCACTTCATACATATCACACAGAATATTCTCGCTTCCTGTGGTATTGCTATACCATCACACTTTGGCCACTAGTACTTGTCACATATATATATAGCCCTGTTCTGTCTACAGTAAACTTATTCCTGATGATTGTAGCGGTAGCTACTTAGAGTAGTTTCGCCTGGTTGTTTATTGCAAAAGGGGGAACATTATCGGACACGGAAAAGCACAACTAACTGTAAGGAGAGCAGAAACGAAGCGGTGATTCCAATCGGGAATCACTGTGTAAAGAAGACAGAGAGCGGAATGGACGGCGGTGCTGCGTGCACACAGCAGCGACCGGAAGCAGCGTGCCCAGTACGGGATGCCATGTATAGTATACTATAGATGGAGCCCGAGGCCGGCAGTGCACTCAGACATGAATACGCACGCGCACGCACCCGAGTACTGCGTTCAGTGCATGCGGGGACTGTGGCATAGAAGGGGAAGGGTTAGTGATGCGCAGCCAGCAAGTGCAGCGGTACATGAATGCATGAGTCAATGGCACAGCAGGCAGGCTGCGGTTCTTATACAAGTACACACGTTAGATCAATGCGAGTGAGTGTAGGGAGTAGGAAGGAGAAACCTGGAGACAGACATTGATATGCCTAGGGACAGAGTTCTGTCATGATGCTACTCATTACACTACATCTCCCCTAACGGAAAGAGTTGCAGGCCCAGACAATGCTATGCCCAGGGATAGCGTTCTGTTATGATGTTACTTATTACACCACATCTCCCCTAACGGAAAGAGTTGCAGGTCCATGTTTACATTGTCGAGATGAGCCGCTCCGGTGCAATGGCTGTGCGACCTGAACAGGTAGTGGAGGTGGCACTTGTGTTGGGCTCGGCGGCAGCAGGCATGCCGTTTTTGATCGCCACGGCTTGGTGGCGTCCGGCTGCGGCGGGAGTAGCCGTGAGGTGTTGCAGTGAGCCGTTGCAGTAAGCCGTTGCAGTAAGCCGTTGCAGTAAGCCTTTACAGTAAGCGGTTGCAGTAAGCCGTTGCAGTAAGCCGTTGCAGTGAGCGGTTGCAGTGAGCCGTTGCAGTGAGCCATTGCAGTGAGCCGTTGCAGTGAGCCGCTGCAGTGAGCCGTTGCAGTGAGCCGTTGCAGTAAGCCGTTGCAGTAAGCCGTTGCAGTGAGCGGTTGCAGTGAGCGGTTGCAGTGAGCTGTTGCAGTGAGCTGTTGCGGTAAGCTGTTGCAGTAAGCCGTTGCAGTGGGCCGTTGGAGTGAGCCGTTGCAGTAAGCCGTTGCAGTAAGCCGTTGCAGTAAGCCGTTGCAGTAAGCCGTTGCAGTGAGCCGTTGCAGTGAGCTGTTGCAGTGAGCCGTTGCAGGGAGCTGTTGCAGTAAGCTGTTGCAGTAAGCTGTTGCAGTAAGCCGTGGCAGTGGGCCGTTGCAGTGAGCCGTTGCAGTAAGCCGTTGCAGTGCTGTTGCAGTGAGCCGTTGCAGTGAGCTGTTGCAGTAAGCTGTTGCAGTAAGCTGTTGCAGTAAGCTGTTGCAGTAAGCTGTTGGCTTGCAGTGGTGTGTCGTGAAGCGATCGCGGATGCGGCCATCGCGAGCGTCCTTGAAATCGCCGTTGTCCGCGCCGCCGTAGAGACGACGCAGAAGTGACTCGTCCACGGTCTCGGATGGCGACTGTGTGTCGCGTTCGAACATCGTTCGTCCGTGGACGACGTTGGACACGGGCGTGACGTACGCCGAGAGTTTCGTCTCCACTTCCTGAGATTTATCGCGATCGCCGGCGTTGTCGAACGCGAGCCATCCTAGATCCTGAAGTTGCAGACCAGGTTCGTTGCGGATCAATGTTATTTTTTTATCACTGATCCTGTTCACTGCGCCATGTAGCGGTAGCTACTTAGAGTAGTTTCGCCTGGTTGTTTATTGCAAAAGGGGGAACATTATCGGACACGGAAAAGCACAACTAACTGTAAGGAGAGCAGAAACGAAGCGGTGATTCCAATCGGGAATCACTGTGTAAAGAAGACAGAGAGCGGAATGGACGGCGGTGCTGCGTGCACACAGCAGCGACCGGAAGCAGCGTGCCCAGTACGGGATGCCATGTATAGTATACTATAGATGGAGCCCGAGGCCGGCAGTGCACTCAGACATGAATACGCACGCGCACGCACCCGAGTACTGCGTTCAGTGCATGCGGGGACTGTGGCATAGAAGGGGAAGGGTTAGTGATGCGCAGCCAGCAAGTGCAGCGGTACATGAATTATTATTATTATTATGTGCTTGTTCGCGTAGACATCAGCATGGCCTGCAGCTGCATTAATGGGCATGCGAATCATGCAAACCAGCCAAAAATGTTCGCATAAGCCACTTCGAATAGATACAAAAGACCATAACAGTTTCAAAAAAAGAAGAAATATGCGAAAAGAAGACAAAAACTAGGGTGCGGACACCACTCGGGCACAGATGCCCACCCAACCGCTTCGGTCAGCAGCAAGGGCACGGAACGCCTCCAGATGGACTTTGCTTGACAAGGAAAGTCCAATCCGCTTGGCATCATCTTGGTACATGAATGCATGAGTCAATGGCACAGCAGGCAGGCTGCGGTTCTTATACAAGTACACACGTTAGATCAATGCGAGTGAGTGTAGGGAGTAGGAAGGAGAAACCTGGAGACAGACATTGATATGCCTAGGGACAGAGTTCTGTCATGATGCTACTCATTACACTACAATGATGGGCCTTGCCCGAAAATTTGAGCTAATGTATATCAATTGCAGTGTAGCCTAGAGACCGTTAGAGAGAGTGTGTACAAGGTGTGTGTACAGGATGTATGGATTCAAGTATTGGCTACAGTGGAGTCTCCAAACCTTGAGAAAAGTATTGCCAATAATAATAATAAAATATTTGTTAGGAAAGTAGAGGCCACATGCCACGTACTGCTCTTTTCTCTCCGAAACTCAACGCTTGCAAGCCAGATATGAAAGAAAGAAAAAAATCGTCAGTCACACCACCGGGACTCGCTCGAACCAGGGACCTTGCTATTCGCGAGCAATGTTCTAACCAACTGAATAATAAGTTTTAGTATAAAAATAGCATAATTCTGCATTTTTTTCAGCAATGCGAAAAGCATAATTTCACGAAAATATTAGCATAATCTGTCAAGGCCTACACTTATTTATTTATTAATTATTAGGAGGAATAGAAGGTAGCCTTCACTCTTCAGCTACTGCCAGAGACGCACTCTGCTCCCCCGCCGATCGCACTCAGTGCTGGCAACTGAAATCCGACCCCCCCGGGCGGCGCGCCGCGCCGCCAAGGGGGTCGGATTTCAGTTGCCAGCACTGTACGTATGTAGTAATGTTGTTGTTGTTGATTTTTATTTTACTTCGCAAGGCCAAACGAGCAATGGTGCCCAATTCTATGGAAGCGAATTTCAAAAGGGAGAGAGCTACGGGGAAAGAGAGAGAGAGAGAGAGAGAGAGAGAGAGAGAGAGAGAGAGAGAGAGAGAGAGAGAGAGAGAGAGAGAGAGAGAGAGAGAGAGAGAGAGAGAGAGAGAGAGAGAGAGAGAGAGAGAGAGAGAGCTAGAGAGAGATGACTTTTTTTGTTGCGCGGAAAAATGTTTTGGTGGAAAATCTGTACAGTTAGTACTGTACTAGTTAGTACTATTATACTACTAGGTAACATGTACTAGGTAGATCTACGAGAACGAGTCAATAAATTATTATTTTTTTCGGTAGCGTGCTACTGGAGCGGAAGTACGGAAGTCCATTTGAGAAAGACCCGAGCTCAGCTGGATGTGAGCCGCTCCGTTCCGCCAGTGTCCCCAACTGGGCCCTATCCGTCGACTTCGCTTGATTTGGACGAGGGCTGCTCGATGTATTGAACATACTGTTAATTTTATATTTTGGAGTAAGTAAAAAAAAAAAAGTTAGTTAGTTTCTAGATGACACTGATGGACGGACAGCTGTCAAGGGTTTGTGAGGTTTGTGCCGTGCTAGTGCTGAAAGCCTTCGCATTAGAACACCTCACACCTAGCTGTTGATGTTGCTGACCGTGTGCACTGCGGGCGCTCAGTGTCAAAATGCCTCTTTCCTGAACACGCACCACACTGGTCACACGTAAAATTTCCTCGACCATTACCTGAGTCTGAGAACTCGAAGCATCAGTGTTACTGCAGTTTCTGCTTAGTCTACCGTACACCATCGCTACAAACTCCAAAGAGCAGTGGTGGAGCGTTGCCTATCCTAGCGACGGCAAGCGTTCATGATACTCGCTAACGTGAACAGCACTAGCTACTTTGCGTAGCTACTCGTTCGCCTTGTTGCTGGCAGAAGGTAAGACCCAGTGCTGCGTAACTCCTAACACATGGTCGTAATGGAGTGAAAACTCTGTTTTCATGGCCTTCAGTCGTACAATGCCGGCGCGAAGTCGATTGGGGCGGCCGGCCTGGTGGAAAACACATGGTGCACATGATGTCGTTCGCATGTGTGTGCCACTGACGTGCATCGCATCATTTCAATGCTCGTCCTGGTAGTACCCCACGCAGCACGCCCTTGCTGCCAATGGCAATGCTCTATCTTGTGTGTTAGCGTTACTTCAGTCATGTGGGCTCGCTGGCAGTGGCAGAGCCTCCTCCTGAGCTGTGGAGAGCTTGGTCCTATTTTTACACTCTGCATGTTGGAGGTCTTGGTCTAGAATCGTCGAGCATCGGCAGCACTCGGCACTCGGCACTCCGCTACTCGACTCAAAGACTCAAAGAGAAACATACTGATAATAATCTAACCAGACGTCTTCTGGCACTAGGCGATAGGCTTGGTCACTACTAGTACTACTACTACTAGTACAGGTACTAGATTTCATTGGGTCAAAATGTAGAGTTATGTAAGCAGGCTGCAGCCAGGTACAGCGATTGTGTGTTTAGTGCACATCATTCTTGGATCGCTGGACACAGGGTAAGATGAAAGCCAGTGGGAATAATGGAGAGTGCACTAGTGGTGTAGCGACAGCAAGAAAACCCAGAATTTCTAACCTGTTTTCTAGCCCTAATATTTATTCTACCCCTCGCTGACTACAAATCCGTCACAAGTGTTCAAGGCTAGAAACTGGAATAGTTGAGTGGATTCATACTGATAATCAGACCAGACCTCGCAATCACTCACTGCATGCAAGGCCTCTGGCTCTGATTAGCCTCTGAGCCGAAAACCTGTACGACAGTACTAGTAGTACAGTCATGTATGTTGACGTGACACTGTACTGCATCATACTAGTGCATGCTTTGTGTGATAGTGTTCAGGGAATGCATACAGACAGTGTGATGACTGGTACATGTAACTACATTCAGTTCTTTTGTTGACATGGACCGCTACACATCATCACATGTAAACACTGTGTTTGTTGTTGTCAACACTCATTTGCAGCTACATTGTACTTGCACTACAAATGCACACAAATGCACAGTATCCCAGACCGAGACCGAGACCGAGACCTCAGACCCAGACCGAGAGGGTTATGATGGCATTGTGTACTACTACCCTACGTGGAGTAATTTTTAATTTTTATTTATTTCACTCAACTCCTGGTCCATGACCAATTGGCACGCAAAGTGCGAGAGAGGGGTGATAGCCAACCACGGCAAGAATAGAAAAAGAGAAGACAAGCATTATGATGTGTACTACTACGCGGGGTCATGAAGCTCATGAGTCTTGACTTCATGACTACTGGGGGGTAGGCCTGTCCGAAAAATGTTCTGAATTTTTTTTGCATTTCGGGGTACATTTTGCATTTTTGCATTTTTTCTGAATTTTGCCCATTTTTTGATCGAATTCCAAGGTTTCAGCCAAGGTTTCAGCTCGACCAAGTCAAGTTCGGCTTGCTATTTCGGTGTCTTCTGTCCCTCTTGGCTGAGACACAAGACTTACTTAGTTGCACTGGCCTCCTAATCACACAAATGGGAACACGTTGGTGTTTAGTTCTACATGTACATGCAGGTGTTATAAAAACAACAAAGATAATTATGTTCTAGTAGTAGGAGTACATGTGTAGTATACATGGTATAGGTAGTATGCAATCCAGCAAGCGTAAGGCAACACATGTGACTTGCAATGGTGAGAAAATGATTAGCTTTGCAGGCTTTTCAGGCAATGTCAGCAAAAGGGGAGACAAGATTATGACCATGCAGTGCGTGTACACGTGACATGATTAGAGGTACATGTACTAGCAAGGCAGGGATACTACATGATGTATACATGTACAGTGTGACATGGAACATTTTTTGTGATCACCATGGCATGGCGGCCATTTTAGATTCTGGTTGCCATGGCAACGGATGCATTTTCTCTGCGTTTTGGGTTGTTTGGCTTTGATTTTTTGATTTTTTTTACATTTCCCTTTGACTTCTTGTTTGAATGTTGGCTGGAAAACCGTGCATTTTGCATTTCCATTTTCCGCAAATTAAAACACATTTTTCGGACAGGCCTCCTGGGGGGGGGGGGGGCATGAAGCTCCTGAGTCTTGGCTTCATGACTTCATGTCTGTATTCTCCGTATGAACGCAAAAGGCCAGGTTAGGTGAACAGAAAATTTAGCTACAGAGGAGCAGTCCCCCGTTTGGATTATGTGTGTAATGTTTGTTCGGTGTATGAAATTTTAGGTATGGAACAGATGCACCGAAAGTACCGAAAATAGAAGTACACCGAAAATTATTGAAATTACAGTATATCTATGTGTTGCATGCCTGACGGACACGCTTATCGCTGTTTCTGTATCTGGTCATGCACGATTAATAATAATAATATGAACAGGTCGCATATTGCCCGCATAAACAAATCATATGGGGGTCATGCATCTGTCAATGATCGTTAACCAGAGTTGCTTGTTGGTGGCGAGGTTGAGGCATTCCCGAATCGGCACATTCAGAGGTTCGAGGTCTTCTCTGATGTTGTCGACCCATCTCTTGTGGGGTCGTCCACGGGGGCGCTTGATGTCCGAAGTATTGAGGGCTAGCTGCAGTGCCTTGTAAGAGGTCGCGTCTGGTCCTTCCCAGGCAACGTGCCCCAGCCACAGGAGGCGGCGCTCTTTACATGTTTGCGAGATCGGGGCTGGGTTGGTCTTTCGGTAAATCTTCTTGTTGGATATGTGGTGAGGTGGACAATGTTCATAATATATCGGAGCTTGCGACGATGCACGATTGTGAGCCTCTAAACATGGTTTGGGTATGTGTGGGCATTGGTATTCTCCAATAGGCCTGAATATTTCTGTAATAGAAACTCACGTATTCTGTGTTTTTGCGTGTGTGTATGTGTGTGTGTGTGTGTATGTGTGTGTGTGTGTGTGTGTGTGTGTGTGTGTATGTGTGTGTGTGTGTGTATGTGTATGTGTGTATGTATGTGTGTGTGTGTGCGTGCGTGCGTGCGTGCGTGTGTGTGTGCATGTACATGTACGTATAATGTATATGTGTGTGTGTTCCGATGTGCTTTCTGGTTACCTTTGGACGCAGGCTACCCAGCTCCAAAGTACACAAGTGACAGTATTGTCACAGCATGAGATCAGCTGCGTGGATTAGTGTCCTCCAATCTTCCGAAGACAGTAGACCCTGCTGCATTGTACTAGTACATGCACACACAGTAGTACTGAAATACTAGTCCAAGGAACACACTGGCCCATGTGCTTGTATGGAGTGACGACCCCGGCATGGTAGAAGTGTGTATATCAGTACCTGTGACGACCCTGGCATGGTAGAAGTGTGTATATCAGTACATAGCAAAGCAGTCATTCATCACCATCTAACACCATGTCGTATGAAGCGGTGGACAAAGGCGATATGACGCTGCATGTCGATGACAGCCCTCCAAGTGGCGGTCAGCCGCAAGGCAGCAATGGCCACCGATCACCGTTCACTGAAGAGAACAAAGACCTACTGCCCGGCGGGAGCGAACGATCTCAGCTAGATGTTGCAAAGCGTCGACGGATTGCCGCTGTTGTCATCGTCTTGTTTCTGCTGGCACTGATTGCTGCCGTCGTGGTGTTGGTTCTGTGCTACAATCGGGGCCACACCGTCCCACCGCCTCCGTCCGACAGCTCAAGCAAGCGCTCCATGACGTTTGAAGACGTTTTCAACGGAACATTTGATATAGCGTCATTGCCTGTGAGTCCTGTGCAATTGCGTTCTTGATTTTTATTTGTAATACGGAAGATAATTTCCAGTTTTTCATGACACATGTGAAGAATGGTATAGCCACATATAACCGTATGGCCATGTCATGTCTTACAGTACCCCCCCCCCCCCCCCTCTAAAGCCTAAAGCCTATAGCCATGTAGAGTCCTTTTCACTCTCGGAGGGAACTCTACACACACTGGCTATAATGAGTAGAAGAAGTGAAATGGACTTGTATAGGCGAAAACCTCACTAGTCTTGCAGAGTAGTTTTTGTACCTGCTCAGTGGCATGGCCAGTGTAGTCAGTCATCCTTATTGCAATGTTCTTGTCTTTAGATGACGTGGATGCCGCATGCTTCGCAGCTAGTTCAGTACCTACCCAATGACGGGCTGATTGTGGCAATGTCTCCAGATGGAAGTGAGTCTGCCACTGCACTGTACTGTCACTGCACTCGATGTATGGAGAAAGGTTGGGTTCCACTGCGGGCTTCATTGCTCCATAGATAGTGGAAGAATATTTCTTGCTGCTGCCGTACGTCAACAGCGTTTTGGTTCCTTCGCATGATCATACTTCCTGCACTGTGTGCACAGACACGAAGACAACACTGTTTGTTTGTATGCACTATGCACCCAGAAACAAACGCACCACTGTTTGTTTGTATGCACTATGCACCCAGAAACAAACGCAGCACTGTTTGTTTGTATTCACTGTGTACACATACAAATGCCAAGACAACAGTGTTGATTTGTATGTGCTGTGTCCAGAAACGAAGACGACACTGTTGAAGTTTCCAGGTGATGATCGTACGCTTGAGGAATTCTTGCAGTTGGAGTCGATATCTCCTGACGAACGCTTTGCTCTGATGACAGTTGGAGGAAAGGTAATTGCGGCTTTGTATCACTCCATTCAGAGTATTACCCCCAATCGGGGAGGGATGGGTATTACCTATTACCCCAATCGGAGGAGTATTGCCCAAAAGTGGGTTATTACCCCAATAGCATTATTTCTTCATTGCCTGCACGACCCAGAGGAGAAGTGAACAAGAATGTAAGGGTAACGCCTGTCTTGTTGCGTGGAGTGTTCTTTTTTGTGTTGCCAGATGCTTGCGACTAGCAAACTAAACTCACATGTACCCTGTAATGTACAGTTTAGATATTTATATCCTGCTGCTGCTGTTGGTGTTGCTGCTGCTGCTGCTGTTGGTGTTGGTGTTGGTGCTGCTGTTGGTGTTGCTGCTGCTGCTGTTGCTGCTGCTGTTGGTGTTGCTGCTGCTGCTGTTGCTGCTGCTGTTGGTGTTGCTGCTGCTGCTGTTGCTGCTGCTGTTGGTGTTGCTGCTGCTGCTGTTGCTGCTGTTGCTGCTGCTGTTGGTGTTGCTGCTGCTGCTGCTGCTGCTGTTGCTGCTGCTGT
>NC_088650.1:32543838-32546338 GCF_964019385.1 Sycon ciliatum | reverse complement strand
ATATGTTCTATTTCAAACCACTGCTAGTGGTCCAGAGTATCGCCATATGTACTACCAAGCACTGACGACAGGCGCTGCCGTATCCGTGTGTCTCACATGCACTGAAGATGACTCTTGTCAGTTCAATACGTTCAAGGTGATTACAATGGCAGCATAATGATACCTGTGCTGCCTGTTCACGGGATCAGCTCTTGACATGTGTATTGAGCACTCTTGCAACGATAGGCCTTCTTCTGTGTGCATTGTATGTTCGTGTGGGCGCGCTGCCTCTGTGTGTGTATGTGTGTGTGTGTGTGTGTGTGTGTGTGTGTGTGTGCTCGCGCGCATACACGTGCTTGCATGTGTGTGTGCCTGTGTGTGCATATCCACATGGCTACTTCAAGTATGTTTGTCTTATACTGCCACCATCGTGTCCTGCCACCACAGCATATTCGGGGCTGATGATTTGTGAAAAGGTTTTCACCTCCTGTGGGTTCCTGCTTATGAACTCTTGTTCAAGTGGACAACGTGCTTTCTCCCTTCTCCTGCAACTATTATCTATTTCAGGTGAGCAAGGCAGCTGACTACATGGTGTGGGACTGTCGTGGCCCTGGACTGCCTAGGACTCAGATAGCTCGTATCAGTGGTAAGTGTGCATGCTCAAGTCATGCACAGTGTTAGCGTGTATTAGTGGTAAATGTGCATGCTCAAGTCATGCACAGCATTGCGCAATGTTGCACACCACTGTGCATGTTCATGCACGCAGTTGTGCAACGTTGCACAATGTCTTGTTGCAGGCTATGCCATGATGCTTGGTGAATCCCTTAGACTTAAGGGGCACCCCAGGCAAATACGGATTCTAGAGAAAATCATGTTTCGTATCAGAACAATACTATGTGCCATGGGTGATACAGTCATGGTCAAAGAATCCCACCCTCGAGTCAAAAGCAGCCCCGCGTTTCCATTTCAATCACATCATTCTCATTCGAAAATCTATCCAAGCTCCGCTGGGGCCGCATGGGTCTTAATGCTACTTTCGGCACGTGGGTCTGATGTCATGGGTCTGATGTGAGTGATGTCATGGGTCTGATGTCGTGGGTCTGATGATGTCATTGACCTTGACTATACTTAGAATAGTACTCTAGACTTAAACGAGTTTGTCATACTCTGCCTCTTTCTCTCTCTTTCTCTCTCTTTCTCTCTCTTTCTCTCTCTTTCTCTCTCTTTCTCTCTCTTTCTCTTTCTCTCTCTTTCTCTCTCTCTCTCTTTCTCTCTCTCTCTCTCTCTCTCTCTCTCTCTCTCTCTCTCTCTCTCTCTCTCTCTCTCTCTCTCTCTCTCTCTCTCTCTCTCTCTCTCTCTCTCTCTCTCTCTCTCTCTCTCTCTCTCTTTGTGCTAGCTACCGGAGCTGAGGTGTTAAACTACGCTGAAAACTACACAGCGTTTGCCGCAGCGTCCAACAGTCTGGACCTCCCTGACGTTCAGTACCTGAGACTTCCTGTGAACGGATTGCATTTGCCGGCCATGCGGATCAGTCCAAATGATGAGAGTGACACGGAGAAACTGCCGACGCTCATGTACGGTTACAACGGACCGTTGGCACAGACGGTGACGGCGAAGAATCCACTCTTGAGCAATGGTGACTTGGGCCGGTGGCTCATGTACCTCGTCAGTGAGCACCGCTTTCAGGTAGTCAGTTAGTTAGGATTGTAACCTCTGTTTTGCTGTTCTGGGCTATCGTATTTCACCAAGCTTGCACGCTCGTACACAAATGCTCGCATCCAGCGCCAGTGTACGGAGAGAAAGACCTCAAACATGAGTATGCGAAGAAAGACGATGATGCTCATGCATGTGGATATATTACTACTGTCACTGAAAGATCATAACATGTACTGTATACTCCACTACAAAACGTGTATCAGATCATTGTGCCCAAATAGTATAGTGGTTGTCATGGGGATTGGAAGCAAACTTGTGTGTTGTGTTGGTGTTGCTGCTGTTGCTGCTGCTGCTGCTGCTGCTGTTGTTGCTGCTACTGCTGCTGCTGCTGCTGTTGTTGTTGTTGTTGTTGTTGTTGTTGTTGTTGTTGTCGTTGTCGTTGTCGTTGTCGTTGTCGTTGTCGTTGTTGTCGTTGTCGTTGTCGTTGTCGTTGTCGTTGTCGTTGTCGTTGTCGTTGTCGTTGTCGTTGTCGTTGTCGTTGTTGTTGTTGTTGTTGTTGTTGTTGTTGTTGTTGGTGTTGGTGTTGGTGTTGTTGTTGTTGTTGTTGTTGTTGTTGTTGTTGTTGTTGTTGTTGTTGTTGTTGTTGTTGTTGTTGTTGTTGTTGTTGTAGATATTCATTGTTGATGGTCGTGGAACTCCCTATTTGGGGGACAGCTTTGGAAAAGCACAGTATTTGCGAATCGGTGAAGTCGAGTCATCCGACCAGGTACATTATATCTTGTTGAGCCCTCGTTTTTATATTGAGGCGTGCAAACAGGGGAATCTCATTGGTGTACCATGTGGAACACTACTAGCTATATCTTGG
>NC_088650.1:32398838-32538838 GCF_964019385.1 Sycon ciliatum | reverse complement strand
GGAATGTTGGATCGTTGATCAGGCACGGATCCCAGCGTCAGGGCGTCAGAAGTCTCTGTTGGCGGCAAAGGCCCAACTATTTCTGAGAATACAGATGTAATAAATTGGTTGTGAGCAACACTGGCCCACACTCAAATCACTGCTTTTCACCAGAAAAATATTATATTTCAACGTTTCGGTCATGAAATAACCATCATCAGGAATGAAGTGGGCACACCGGTAATGTCTGCAATACTAGCTCCAGCCTCCAGGCTCACGGCTAGGGTCCGGCGGATTCTGCCGGCAGAATTCGGTACTTTTTCTGGTAAGTAATATTAGTTTCATGCATTTTTGGTATGTGGATAAAAAAATGGAGCAGAATTCGAGGAATTGCCCGCCATAAGGTTTGCATGTTTCTGCCAATTTCACTGCTTTTCGAGCAGAATCTGCCACCTTTTCGTGCAGAATCCACCGGTCCCTACGAGTCACGGCTGACTTTCGTTCTGCCAAGTAGGCTGTTCATAGCGCTCCATTGACGTCTAGGGTTCCGTCTGTTGTAAAATGAACTCGGCCTGAAAGTAATTGGCTTTCTACAGAGCATGGTGATTTTGCACTGTCGCCGAAGCGCTCGGAACGACTGGATTCGTTACTGGTCACCCGGTTGTTTCAGCAGGAGTCTATGAGCTCGTTTTCTGCGGTAGAGCAGTTTACGTAGCTCGTCGTCGACCCATGGTGCGGGTTTATATTTGGTGGAAAAGGTAAGTATCCTCACGGGGCAATGGTGATCAAGTGCTTCGGTGATGGAGCCCTGAAAAAGTTCAATGTTCCATGTGATTTCGTCTCCGTTTTTCGTATGTTCATGTGTGTGTGTGGGGGGGGGGGGGGGGGGACGGGCGTCCACAAACCGCCAGGCTTGGTGCGCTATACCGTAAATGCTCCAAACCGTACCATCAAAGAGAGCCACCACCAGCCATCATCCACATACCGGTATTTTGACTTTCAGTCAGCGGCAAGTAGAATTATGACGAAAAATAAAAGTTTGAAAGGAGGCATGAAGTACAGCACCGAGATCCATGGGAACAAAGGGTGAAGCACCAATCAGCGAAGGAAAAAGAAAATCCTGAACATGTTTTGGTAAATTTCATGAGAGCAAAATACACATTCACATTTTAACCAACTTCGATGCTCACATAAAATCATAGTCGCATTGAGCAAGAAACTCTGAGCTGCGACAATTCTGTAAACCTCCGTTGTTCCTTTTTGTGTGCAATAGTGCTCCACATTATTGTGTTGAGCCCTCTCCGCTGGTAGAAGGAAGTTTTCCTCCTTGTGTCAAATCACAGTCATGTATAACACTACTAGTAGACACCAATAGGCTTTCCCCAAATCTGCCGGCCGAAAATTCACCGAAAACGAGACTTATCGAAAAATCGCTAAGCCCCTCTCCGATTTTGGAGGGTTTCTTTGAGAATCGTCGAATATCTACCAAATCTTTCTGTATCTCACCAATTTTGAAGCCAATATGCTTCAATTCTTTTAGCCGATTTTCCAATATATTCCAATTTTGCAGCCGATTTCCGAACAGTCAGCTGAATTTGCAGCCGAATCTGATGTATTTTTGAGCTTAGCGAAAAGCCGAATAGGCGGAAAAACGGGCCGATTTGGAGAAAGCCTAGACACCAAGCATGCTGCACATATGGAACTCCAGGCAAGACAAACTCAGACGAGATAAAACGGCATTTGCAGAGAAAGACAATACATGACTGGGGGCATATGGCAGAAATTCACGCCTCTCGGCTCGTCACACAGCACATAATGCACCACCATCATAAAACACACAGACTGAGACACATCGAGACATTACGGGCAAGCTAGCATAAGGTCAACCGACTGTTCAGACCATACCACTCTCCCATCCATGACCAGTGACCGACCGCACAGTCCTCAGGGCGCCCAGGTGCTTAGATGTGCATCTTCACGCCTAACTGGGTTACTGGGATATTGCAATGGCTGATGCTGGGTAGGCTCCGGTGGATTATGCTCGTGAAATCATGGAATTATGCTTTCATGGATTCTCGCATTATGCCCGCAAAATCCTCATAATTATTATGCTTTGGCACGCGGGGATACATATTCACTTTGTTGTACTTATGGAGCCTCAAAGTTCGGAAAATTGTGCCTTTTTCGTACTTGCAAGTAGCCATAAGTACAACAAAATACATGAGTATCCCCTTCCCAAGGTGTCCATGCATGCTAGAGATCAACATGGAAAAGAGAAAACATTACTTCTTCTATTCATTAGTTGACTTCTTTTGTAAAAAAAATTTCGTTGCCAAATTAGTTGGAGTTACCTTTGAAAATTATCATGTTCATCTGTCTTCGTAATTGTCACACTCGTCCAACCGATGTCACTCTCAACCTGTGAGTAATCAGCTCATCTCTCCCGTAGCTCCACCTCTCCTTCCATAATGACCGAACATCAACTATACTTCAAAACAATTCAATATCCATAGCCTGCACACTCATAGCTGCTAAAATCCAGGGTCCTGACTATCTCGTCCGTGGGTTGCACACCCATAGCCGAACGAATCCATTTCTATCCATCGGCTGCGTATACCGCGCTCCCGACAGCCATGTGGATTTCTGGGAGCAGCTCGACAATAGCGTGCAGATGGCCTCCGCGACATGTCCGGACATCCTCCTCCTCGGTGATTACAATGTCAACATGCTCTCTGTCCCACCTCACCCAAACGCCCGCTATGTACAAGGCCTCTGCGCTGACCACAGCTTACAAAACGTCATACTACAGCCCACCAGAGTTCCTAGTCAGTCATGCCTAGACCTTGCACTCATACCGACAACAATGACAACGGCTGCTCCGTCTTCCTCTCCCATGTCTCTTCATAGTACATTTGTTCACAGCGTCGATGGCCTGTCCGACCACCATCTTATTGGCCTCTCTGTCCGTGTTAGTAGAGCCAACTTTGAACAGCCACACGAGCAATTCTCTCGAAGACGCCAACCTAGCCTGGCTCACCTTGACCGTAGTGTAACGTCTGCAGCTCTCAAACACATCCTTGACCCCTCAGATGTATCCGGCGGTTATACTCTAAATGCAGCGGCAAGCCACTGGCAACAAAGTGTCATGACAGTACTAGATGATCTTGCACCATTCGTTACCCAGAAGCGCGCAGCTTACTCCAAACCCCGCCCCCAGCCCTGGGTCACCCCAGAGCTGAAACAGATGTTTCATCGACGAAGCTCAGCCCACCGCGCCTTAATAAAGCACCCCATGGATGACCGCCTCCGACAGCAGTATCGTGCAATACGTCGTCAAGGAACTTTACTAAACCGCAAACTGAAAAGTGTGTACTACAAAGATAAGTTCAGTGCCGCTACAGGAAATCCTAGACTCCAATGGGCAGTGCTGAATCAACTAACTGGAAGGAGAAAATCCCACCCCACACCGAAAGCCTCCCTCTCATCTTTGTCAGATACCCTAGGCAATATCGTCCATGATGAACACCGCGCTGCTCTTACGACCCCAGACACTCCGGCGGACGACTGTTTAGACAACTGCCTTCTCGAATTCCAACCCGTTACAACAGCAGCAGTAACGAAGATTCTCGAACGATTGAATACCACGAAAGCATCTGGATCAGACGGCATACCAGCTTACATCTTGAAACACCATGCCGCCGAGCTGGCCAATTCCTTAACTTCCATCTTCAACCAGTCATTGTCTAGCGGAAAGGTACCGTCAGCCTACAAACTAGCGTCTGTGTGTCCAGTGTTTAAGAAAGGCGACCCCTACGACAGTTCCAACTATCGCCCAGTCTCGCTACTGCCCATTATCTCCAAAGTCTTGGAATCACTAGTGCTCCAGCAGCTTCACGACCATCTGGACATCACACCCGGAGCAATTCCAAATGAACAGTTTGCATACAGGCGGAACCACAGTACTGAGGACCTTTTAACACTTGCCATCAACAACTGGCAGAGAAGCATGGATACCGGAGACTATACGGCCGTACTGCTGCTCGATATGAGCAAAGCCTTTGACCGCGTCCACCATCAAACGCTAATAGATGACCTTCACAATCTGAAGATCCGTGGAAATGCTCTTGAGTGGTTCAAGTCGTATCTGTCTCACCGACAGCAACGCGTAGAAGTGAACGGAACCTCAAGTGACTGTAGAACCTGCACTAGGGGCGTTCCCCAGGGTTCCGTCCTAGGCCCTACCCTCTTCAGCATCTACACTCGACTTGTCCCCACTCTGCCATTGCGTTCCCAATGCCTTCTTTATGCAGACGACACCACCCTGTATGCCTCTGGAAAGTGTCCACGAATTCTCATGTCTTACTTAGAAGACGATTTTTCAGTGGTTAAGCAGCACCTCACAGATCGCGGCCTGCTCCTGAACTCCAGCAAGAGCCAAGTACTACTGATCCACAGCAGACGCTCACATCCCCCACCTAACCTGAGCATTGTCTGTGGTTCGACTGTTATTGCCCCGTCTGACGAAGTTAAGTATCTAGGACTGACTCTCGATTCAACTTTAAGTTTCAGTGCCCACGTTAACTCCCTCAGGGAAGACATCGGAAAGAAACTAGGTGCTTTTCGACGTGGAAGGAGGAACCTTGCTGTCCAGGCCAGAAGGCAGTTCTACTTGTCAGTAGTCCAGAGCAAGCTCGAGTACGCCAGCACTGCCTATGTCCACTGTCTCGCTGACAATGTGAGAGATCAGCTGCTACGCATAAGTAAGAGAGCCCTTAGATGCATATTTGAGCATGACACATTCACGCGGACATCATACTTGCTTGAGCGATACCACATAATTAGCTTAGACAAAAGATATCATACTAAGTCCATATTCTTCGTGTTCCGTTGCATCCACAATATCTGCAGTTCACTCCTCTCTGACATGTTCTCCCTTCGCCGTGACTGCGCTCACACAGACAGAGTAACCCGCGGCCAAGTCAATTATTCCCTTTCCTTACCCATTGTGCAAGCCCAAGCTGGATACAGATCTATTTCATTCCTTGGTGCTGACCGCTTTAATGCGCTTCCCGAATCCCTTCGCACAAATCATATCCCCAATTCATTTCGCCAGGAACTTAACAATTTCATTCATCTTGGGCACCCTGTAAGAAGACCTTAGGGTCTGTTGGGAATGCCCAAGTAAAATAATAAAATACAATACAATACAATACAAATCGTCCGCTCCGTGATACCTGATAAAGGCTGGTTCACTTGCATCTTCTCCTACATTGTACTGTATCAATGTGAGAATGAACTTTGAAGAAGACGAGTCCGAGCATACAATAATGTAGTGCCGTGATTTCTACCCTGCTTTTCATTGAAAACACTATCTGCATGACCTCCGAACCCTTTATCATGGAGCCCAACACAACAGCACTGATCAGGTTCATTGTACAACATTGTGCAGCCTACATACTAGAACTCTGGTAATTCGAAGTACAATAATGTACTTCGAAGTAGTTATGCTTGTACCTCCGAAAGGATGCCAAATTATGCTCCAAATTTTCAACCACCGAATTATGCCAATAATTATGCCGGCATAATCCGCCGGCGCCTAATGCTGGGTGGTCACTGCCACTTACTGGTGCGTTCACTTGACCTTGTAAATGTGTATGCTAATAAGCCCTTCTTACCAATAATATCCCTATGCTGCGGAAAGATGCTACCCTATTGGAAGCCTGATTAATGTTTGTGTTAAAAGTGAGATCTTTTTTTTATGAACATGCACATGCCTAAAATACTATCTACTGTCCGTGAGTATTGATTTCCCGGAGTGTTTACGTAAGCGAGATTAAAGAACCAGACTCTGTACCACAGCCAAAACCAGCTGCTGAGGAAATCCCTACATTTCCACCATATGTCATCTGGGAAGATGTTGGTTGGTTGGTTGGGTGGTTGGTTTATTTTAATTCGCACAATAAACGGGATCTAGGCCCAATGATATAAAGGCGAATGGATAAGCCGCATTTAGAAAAGAGAGGACAGGACTTAAAAAATTACGAAAGAAGAAGTATCTGACAGAGGAGTCAGGCGAATATCAGGGGTGACAGGGTAGTAAGATGTGTGGTAGTTGAGTCAATATCAAATCCCCACATTTCCTCCAGTTGACATGTACAGCTGGTTGTCGAATGATTACGTACAGTTCAGATACGGTTGGAATGATCACAGTCTGTGGAAATATGCTTCAGCAAGCTTCATAGACTGGGTCTGCTGGCTCATTATGTCCCCTAGAATGTTCGTCATGGCGAAGAGCATTCCCGCTGAAACTAGGTAAGCCCACCTATGAAGGATTATACCGAGAAGATAACTACTCCTTATACGCATACAATCTATCATAGCAACAAATCCGCTTCTAAGAGGATTTGTAAAAGCAACAGTTTCGAGCTGGGTATGTGAACATAGAAGAAAAAAAAGAAAAAAAAGCCTCTTCAGAAAAGAAACGCCACCCTGTTAGTCAATAATAACATTGATACTGTGTACTGACAGCACATATACGTGTATACGTGTATACGTGTATACGTGTATTATTATGCCGCGAGCAGCATGCATAGTTGCATACAAAATCGGTTGTTTTCCTTTCCGTGCTTCATCCGCGATTACTCCACATAAGAAATCCCCACGGTCTTTAGTTTCCATACTGATATATTTGTGAGCAAACAATGCGTCAATCAAATTGTTCTGCTTAGACAAGCAATGAAATTATATTTTGGATACTTAAAAACAGCATGAGCATTCTCTCTCTCCGTCTCTGAGTCTTACGTTCCTTTTGGGTTTGTTTTATGACTCAGACTGCACCAACTCCTCAACATGGCTCCAATGCGGTTCAATACCTTTTCCGCATTCGGAAAAGTGCTTCGCGTAGAGCATGCCGGACCCTGGAGAGCGTTAGACACCCTGGCAATATTACAGCTGCGGATGAGCAGGGTAGAATATCACTAAGCAGCCGACAATACTATGCAGCGAAACCCTTACTAGCGCTATAGCCTACGACGAGACCTGCTTTTTCATCCACGATGCCGATACATGCGCCAGGCTCCGAAAAATGAATGTAGTCACACCTGCTCCAACCATGGTCACTAGACTCACTGCTCAACCGCCCACTCCAGATACGGATGATACGGACATGGACAAAGAATTGAGAATAATACAGTTGGCACTGGGACGAGCAGTGGCACCAGACGCTCCTACCATCAAGTCCAAGCACACCGTAATCCACATTAACCATATTCTAGGGGATACGGACTCGACAGAGAATACACCGCCAGTTGAAGTGGATACCCATCCGACGCCAGTGGATGCACCAGTGCCTGACAATAATGAGGAGGACGAGGAATGGAGAATCGTGGAATGGAGAATCGTGCAGTTGGCCCTCAGCCGACTAGGCTAGGTTGATGCAATAGCATACACAAAAAAAGCATACACAAAAAAAAGCATACACAACAAAAAAGCATACACAAAAAAGCATACACAAAAAAAAGCATACACAAAAAAAAGCATACACAAAAAAAGCATACACAAAAAAAGCATACACAAAAAAAGCATACACAAAAAAAAGCATACACAAAAAAAGCATACACAAAAAAAAGCATACACAAAAAAAGCACACACCTTCATCAACACCCAATGCTGCTACTACTGCTTTCATAGCGGAGTACAGTCTGTTGTTGTTGTTGATTTTTATTATGCTTCGCAAGCACAAACGGGCAATGTAGCCCAATTCTATGGAAGCGAATTAGCTTAGAATGTTGAAGCTTTTCTGGTATTGGCTATGGCTATGAATGTTATGATCTGTTCTGTCATGGTAACACAACTACACATGCTGTCATGGTTAGCCCTTTCCCAAAGGTGCTCACCCTTTTTTCGCACTTTTTGGCCCTTTTTGGAAAAGCCCCATTCTTTCGCCCTATATTGCGTTTTTGGTGAATATCGCCCTTTTGGAGCTATTTTAGCTGAAAAAGTGCTAACATCTGTTTCCTCATGCATGCGATCACAGTTTCCGAGTGCTCGATGGGCCTTGGCACGCCGTTTTTTTTGGGGCAACAAGTAATTAGTTGGTGAAGCTTGTACCTGGTGTACACAGTGCTGTAAAAATTGGTTTTTAAACTTTACTTCCTGTTTTGCATTTCGTGGACCCATAAATGGAAGAGTGCGTATTCATTTCTCAGCTGGGGTCATATCTGAACACGTATCATGGCTATGCTTCACTGAAAAAGGAGCACTATTTGCCTGTTTCCACTGAAAAAAAGAGCACTATTTGCCTGTTTTCACTTAAAAAAGAGCACTTTTTCGGCACATTTTGAGGGACGCGAAAAGCACTAAGTGCGAATTAAAAGCGCACCTTTGGGAAAGGGCTAGGTGCTGGATTACATACTGTTCACTATAATCCCGGCCCACACACACTTGTATGTACATGTACGTAGGTATGCAGAGCGTAATACAGAACAGAACAAGGACAATGTTGCCTGATGATTGCGAGAGCATGAAACTTCAAGTCGCAGCAAACAAGCCTTGATCGTCCTGTTGTTCTGTTCTGTATGTACATGTAGGTATGTAATTTGTTACAGCTGTCATTGCTTGCTCCGACCTACTCCGTTTGATGCCAGTTGACACGGGAGGTAAGACGGAACTCCAGCTTGTTTAATTTGTTTAGGTATGTATATAACAAAAAGTGTTATTAAATTGAGGCATACATGTATGTACTTCCACAGTCATGTAGTTGTTTAGATTTGTGGAATAAGTTCAAGTTACTAGTAGTTGAGCGGTGCCGGATCACGTGGCCGTATCATCAGCGTGCGGCTTGGTTCAAAGTGGTCAGTGGTGGTACCAGTAGAGGCAATCAATGCATGTGTATACGTGGTGAAGGCCTCCACCTTGTTTCATGCTGTCAAACCAACAACATGTGTAAACTAAAACAAGGTTTATCGTATACCAATGTATTGTGTTGTATGAGCAGAGGAAAGAAGTGGCATTAAAAATCGGCGAAGGGACACCAGAGGTATACTTTTTTTAGTGCCACTGTATACTCAACGAGCGAAATCGCTCGTTGAGCGCACAAAGGGTTAAGACAAAGATACATCGAGTCGAAGGTTCGTTGGACTTCTCGTGTGCTTCGGGTGGCAGTGGTGAGTCAGTCAAGTGTCGAGCTTCAGTGTAGGAGCAAACCCATTCCTACAAAGATACATGTAAAGAATAATACACAATCTGCGGACAGAACCGTTTCGTCCTTTGTGGACTCATCAGTGCAGCACAGAGAAAATGATACCGAACCTGGTAGCAATGAAAATATTTTTTCCCAAAGCCAGATTTAAACCAGGCCCGAACGTGCTCAGTACCTTGCCAGAGTGCTCCAACTGACAAGTCAGTGAGCTCGGCATAACGCAAACAGCTAAGGCACTACCCCACATGAGAGTGCTCAACTACTACAAGAGCATAATTATACATGTATGCTGAGTTTTGAAATGAATGAAGCGTGTTCAGGAAAAGAAGGTGGATTGGTGTATTTTAGTTTCGCAATTTGAATTTGAAAATTTGAATTTGAAATTTGAATTTGACTGAGTGCTATGTTATCTGCAGCAGGTCACGGTTGGAGAATAGAAGCCATTTTGCATGCAGCGCTTTATTCCCAAACATCAGCGCAAAAGGGTCGACGTGGAGATAGAAATCGGATAATAGAAATAAGGAGAATTTTTAAAGTGGTTTTCATTCCATACTAGATGTGGATCGCTACTTTTGTGGATTCGAGTTGTGTTTATTCCAGATTGTGTTTATTCCAGATTGTGTTTATTCCAGAACGAACGTGTTCGAGTGACTTTCATCAGTGGTGACCCTACTCCGCTGTCGTGTATGGTACAGAGAAGACACTTGGAGTGGCTTGGGCACCTAGCTCGGCTTGATGACAATCGGCAGTTGCTCTTCGCTCATCTCCCTCGAACTCCCCCCCCCCCCGTTTTGCGGCCCCGATATCGCCCCCGATATCGCTGGAAGGACGTTGCCCTAGCTGATCTGACTGTGGCTGGTGTGCACAATTAGTTCGAATCGGCCAACGATCGCGGAGAGTGGCGTGATATTGTGTCGGCAGCAGCGGGGGTGAATAAGCCTGCCCCGAAGACGATTGTGTGCCACATCTGCGGCGACCCACCTGTTTTGTCGTCGCTCTGACATGGCCCGGCACAAGTGTTCAGCCTGGATCAGTGCAGTGTCCTGCCTGCAGTAGATGGCTCCAGAGCAGGGGTGGGCTTGCAGTACGTAAGTGTCAAGCGGGTGGCAATTTCGAATGCCAGCCGCCTAGTGGATGCTCCTCCTGTTGCCGACGTGACGGTATGTACAGCCTGCCAGTGTGCCTTCAAGTCTACTGCTGGCCTCAAGCGCCGTCGCTGTGGACCTCGCCCGAAGCGCCCTGCAGTGACAGGTCGCCAGCACTTTGAACATCATTGCCGTGTCTGCAATCAACGCGGGTTTCGGAGGCGACAGAGACTGGAGCGCTATTTGAAACACTGGCTTCCTGTCCCCTAACCCCTCTGACAGTACCTCCCTTCTGGGAGCGGCGCGGCCATTTCTGGTATCTGTCAATAGTAGTAGTTCATGTAGGAATTTCGCCCTTCACAATGTTCCTTGTCTCTGTCCTGCTTTAGGTCAGATTTTTCAAGAACACGTATGGCACGCCATGCCGCCCCTTCGTAGCTGGTGGGGGCGAAATCCTTTCCCGTTAGGGGACCTGCCAGGGTGACCCCTTGCGATGACCATTTACGCTGTTGCTGTTATGCCTCTAATAAGACAAATTTCACACGAATGTCAAAGCACCACCCAGCTGTGGTATGCTGATGACGATTCCGCTGCTGGCACCCTTCAAGCCATATCCCTTTACTGGTCTAAGTTATTGCAGCTGGGACCCGAGTATGGGGACCACCTCAATCCGGAAAGGACAGTTCTTCTGGTGAATCCATCTGTCAAGCACGCAGCGCAGGGCTTATTCGCTGGGACTGGGGTGAGAATTGTTACGGATGGTTGCATTTATCTTGGTGGCGCCCTTGGGTCTGAGAGATTCCTGCACACATTTGTACCTGGTAAGGTCGATAAGTGGGTTCGCCAAGTCGAACACCTTTTCGAACTCGCCACTAGTCCGCCACATAATGCGGATACTGTGCTTGTGCGCAGTATTATTTCGCGCTGGCGTTATTGCCTTCGGGCCGTTTATATGCTCTCCCGACTTATTTAATTGATTGGATGATGCGGAATTGCTGATGTGTCTCTAAGCAGTGACAGTCCCCTTCGTCAGCTTATGGCAATATGGGACTTCCATGCCGCCGTGGTGGGCTAGGCATCCCCCAGTTGCACCATTATGTGGGGGTGAGTATTCGCAGCTTCCACCGCGGCCACCGTCAGCTTCAATGGAAATGCCGTCACGTGATGCTAACGTTAGCGAGGCTGTGATGGAGACTCGCCAGCTTAAAACAGTACATGATCACCTGACACCAGACCAGCGATTCTTGGTGGAGATAGCTGGTGAGAAGGGCGTGTCCTCCTGGCTGACGCTTGAACCGAGGTCCGCCCATGGCAGAACACTCTAAAACAAATCAGATTTTAGAGATGCTGTGGCGCTTCGGTATGGTCTACCGCTTGATGGGCTTCCAGCGAACTGTGTATGCAGAGCTCACTTCTGTTTGCCCGCTTATTTTTATATATTTTTCTTTTCTCTTATTATCAGTGGGACCATTGTCATTAGGTTTAGGCCTGTTTTGGAACTCCACTCTAAATAAAGCCAAACAAACAAACAAACTTGTCGACTGACCATGCCATGGCGTGCCCTTGTGGGGGCTATCCCAAAGCAAGGCATGACCAGATACGTCATCTCATCGCTGAGCTACTCAGAAGTGTAAGTCCCGCTGTGGCAATCGAGCCCAACCTTCTCCCATTTGGTGGTGAGACACTGACATGGTCAACAGCCAACCGATCCCAGGAAGCGCGGCTTGACGTCAGGGTTCGTGGCTTTTGGACGCGACAGCAGGAGGCCTTCTTCGAAAATCCGGGTAACGCATCCCAGGGCCACCTTGCTGTCTCTTGGAAAAGCCATAAGCCAATTAGAGCGCAATGAGCGGGGAAAACTGCATCAGCCAGAGCGAGTGAATCAGATTGATCGAAGATTATTCACCCCTCTGGTATTTGCAACCAACAGCATGATAGGCAAGGAGTGTTCCATGTTTTTGAAGTCATTGGTTGGCCATATTCTGGAGAAAAATGTTGATTTGGAGTATTATGTTGTTCGGATTCTGGGCCAGTAATAAATGCCAAAAAGAGAAGAAACACAATAGGACAGCAGGGTAGATTTCTCACACCACAATCAGCATCACTCAACACTCCACTGTCGACCGACGCCACCCTTATCGCTTATTTTAAATCATTTCAATGAACTCGTGCCGTGGTCCATTTCCAATTGGCACACAAAGTGTGACAGAGGAGTGATAGCCAACCACGGCAATAAATGAAGGGAAAGGGAAGAAAGAAGGATAGACAAGCAGTCATCTAGGAGACATCCTATTGTGCAACATTATGCCATCGGAGAGCAGACCTAAAGCGGGAAACACATTTGGAAATCTTAAAATGCTGAGGAAAATGCAGCCAAAGTCTGAGACAGAAACACAGGCGATTTGGTAAAATATGACTGAATTAGCACGAGGAAGTGAGAGACTAATACGAGTAGACCGGGACAGAGAAAACCAATTGAGTATGGAGAGATGATTAGGAATTTGGTATTCCTCTGGCATAATTTTTATTGTAGAAGAGAAAAGGACATAAGGATAAGAGTTGAGAGTAACTCTCCGTCACTGTAACATGATACTATATACAGTCAGAAAGTGCAATATCTAGGCACAAAACTGACAGAGTACTGAGACATTCGACGTCCTGACTGATAATTTGTATTGTCTTTTATTTCCACAAAGCTCCCAGTCCACTACAAGACAAATCAGTGACGACACGTCTCAAGACAAGTGTTCGACGTCACTACAGACCTTCTCTTGTACTGTATTGGTCGTTTTTGCATTATAGCTGCTGATGAAGCATTGTATTCCGAGGACAGTAAATGTTTCCCTCGACATCGGAGAGGCAGAAGTATATACTTAGCTGTACTAGGAGGCAGGTCTTCCCGTTGCTATATCGCAGCGTTCTGAAGAAAACCACTTTACAGAAAACGGTTTTCAGCCATGCTGTTAGTACAGTAGCTCTCGGAAAGCGAAGATTGCAAGGTACGACCGCCAAAGTCAAGTGTTTGGCGATGAAACTGAGCCCGTGGTTTGAAGCCATCATTCAATGACCTGCAAAAGATTTCCCAAGGGACACATTAGTCACCAACACCATCGTATAAAATCCGTTATCAGCCAAACATACTACATGTACTAGTCGTAGAGTTCTTATCACTGGCAGGGCACGAGTCCCAGGTTCTTGTTTGAATAGCCGAAATCGGTGAGTTCTTGAATATAGGCTTATTCCGTACGTTTTGCCCAATGATCAACTCTCTTTCATCATTACGGTTGAATTTCGCTTTTATATACATTTCCCTTTAGACTCTGGCCGGGCTGACAGTCAGAGCTACCTGTACTTATCCAGTACAATGGTCGTTGAGTGCAATATCTCGCGTTCAACAGACAGTACAGTGTGCAGAAAAACCATTAATTTTCGGTGGTGTAATAGTGTCGGTATTTCCCAAATTCGACGGTTCGGTAGCGCAAAAATTTAGGTCAGCCAGTTTTCACGATCCAAAAATGCATTTTGCAAGCTATGTGGTTATATTGTCGATGACATTTTAGTTTAAGTAAAAATTACCTGTACCGAAGTTACCAAAAATGTATCTGCACCGAAATTTTCCGGTTTTACAGAACATGCACAGCACTTGCACTATTCTTGTCTGTCGGTTCAAGTACAGTTCGAGTCCTCGGTTTTCACCATTGCGCAATACATGTCATGTCAAGTGCACGTACATGTCCGTGTACATATGTACATGTATGTCATGATGTAGAGTGAAATATTCCGAAAGAGTTGTACAATGGCAATAAATAAGATAAATTGTGCACTCATAACAACAGCAAAAATGAAGAAAGTCAAGTTCCATAACGTTTTCTTGTGACTGTCATCAGTGGAACGCCGTCACACGAGAGAGCTTGGAAGCTCAGGGCCCTGCGCTATGCTTTGTTGCCTAGCTCATCGTGTATGTTGTTAGAACTGATGGAAATGCTTTTTCCTTTGATTAGCTACATCATTGTATTGCAAAAACGTTTCACTGAGATACTGAAGTAACGTCTTCTGCATAGCTATGGGACCGGCGCTGACTCTGCCGATCACGGGCGTTCTGGAGTCAACGGGATGTCTGTCCTGACGTTTCCTGGGACCGGCGCTGACTCTGCCGATCACGGGCGTTCTTCTTCTTCTTATTATTATACTGACGGCAACTAACATCCATTCTGATTGCATTTACTCGTCTCCCTACTTCGTATTTCTTTCCAGAAAATCTCCCCATACAGCAGGGAGTCGTTTACAGAACATGACACCCTGCTATACATCTACATGACTGTATATACGTTATAATTATTATGCTATCGGCCTATATGCGATTCTCGGGCTGGTCGACAGGCGGCCCAGCCAGCCAGCTAGTGGGATCTCGGCCTCGCACACAAATCCACACAAAATGTTACTGCACTGAATGCATTCCCCCGATACACTTCGCATATATACTCATTCTGTTGATGGTACCGTACTCTTGATGGTACGGGACAGGTAAGGGATAGCGCCAGGCATGTCGATGGCACAAACAAACAAAAATATTGTGGCCAGCTGTCTTTGCTGGTACGGTACAGTACGGGACAGATACGGGATAGCGCCAGGCGTGACACAAACAAACAAACAAACAAACAAACAAACAAACAAACAAACAAACAAACACCAAATTAAAGCTGTGTGGACCCTGGCTAGCGCCAGACGTTACTGAAGTAACGTCTTCTGCATAGCTACGGGAATAAAAATGTAATAACTAAAACACACACTTATATACATGTAGCTAATATGGTTTCAGGTAGAAATACAGCAGCTAACAAGTACAAAAAGCGAAGTTTGCACCTTTGCAATGTGTGAATATAGTGTATTCATTCACACAGTATCACATTCATCTGCCACTACCTTTCTCACATACACTATATTCACACATTGCAAAGGTGCAAACTTCGCTTTTTGTACTTGTTAGCTGCTGTATTTCTACCTGAAACCATATTAGCTACATGTATATAAGTGTGTGTTTTAGTTATTACATTTTTATGTGACGGCGTTCCACTGATGACAGTCACAAGAAAACGTTATGGAACTTGACTTTCTTCATTTTTGCTGTTGTTATGAGTGCACAATTTATCTTATTTATTGCCATTTTACGACTATTGTCTCCTCGTAGATTGTTTAAAGATTTGTACTCTGACATTTTTGTTTTGAAAGTGCACATGATTACGTATAGAATGGAAGAGAAAAACAACAACATCAAGAGAACATAGGGGACTACAAAGGGCGTGTAGGTGCTATTGAGCTGTGCCGGTGAGGTGAAGTGCGCTCCCCCGACCAATGGTCTCGGGATCAAGGCGCACATCACGCACCATGGGGGAAAGGGAGAGAAGAAAGACTGTGTGTGAAGAGTGAGAACCTGAGAGCCAGACAATGATGGAGAGAGAGAGAGAGAGAGAGAGAAGAGAGGGGGGGGGGGGGGTGAGTGAGGGTGAGTGAGTGAGTGCCAGATTGGTTCAGGAAACTATGGCAATGGACCAACAGCTGCGTTGCTTTCAGTGGGGGGGGGGGCAATACGGAGAAGTTAGATCGGAGCTGCTGCCAGGCAGAGTAGTGTGCAGGCACTAGATTAGCGAGAAAGGGGCCACGAAAAGCAGTAAAAAGGAAAGAAGAGAAGAAATACACATTAACGCAAAACATTCTGCACTGAGGTGATTCGAGAGCTCTAGGGAGCAAGGTACAGTTCAGTGGGGTGAAGACAAGGTGATCGTTGTGGGACTGGAGAATGGAACATCGTCAAATTTAGCCATGGAATGCTGTCGCCCACAACCAATCTTGGCGCATCAGGTGCTGACAAATGCGAGACTTGAAGGCCTGCATTCCCTTCGATGCTGGAGGTTCCGGGATGGCTTGCTCAGGAATGTCGTTCCATGCCGCAATGAGGGTGTAGGGGAATGACCTCAGTAGGTAGTTCGGTGCTGTCGGAGCAAGTGGCCATTGCAACTGGAAAGGGTGGCGAGAAGCTAGTTGTCGGCGGGTTCTTGGAGTAGGTGCACGCGCCGACGGTGGCGGGAGGAGGGCTGTCAGCTGGGGTGGACCCTTAATTAAGGTGGCAGACTACCCAAAAATTCGCTGAAAAATCGAATTTGTAAATTCATATTGAGTGCTACGTCAGTTGAAAGAGCATGAATAGCTGCAAATTCTCTGAAAATTGTGTCCCGATCTGACCGGCCGTTCAAGAGTTATGGCCGAAAATGTGCCCTTGCAAGGAAAGATTTTTTTTGTTGCACGCTGTCATTTGTTGGCAGCACTGTATTTGAATGTGAGCAGACCATGCGCAACTTGTCGTATCATGGAAACACGTGAAAGTGTGCAGAATTTTGCAAAAATCAGGTTTTGGAGCCACGTATTGGGCTGCACGGCGGCGGGCGAAGCCCGCCGCCGTGCAGCAGGACTTTTGCCAGCACCCTCGTGACGTTGCAGATATGTGGCTTGATTATTGTAGTTGACGTTGATTTAGTGACTTTGGCAAGTTTGAGTCGTGTCAAGAAGTCAGGTAGGATTCAGTACTAGGCAGTAGTGAAACGTGAGTGGTAGTCTTTGCCGGTTTCTGAGGGTATCCTGGATTTGGTGTGCAGCGCTGTGGAAATGGCTTGCTGTGGAGGTCCCAGCACTGGATGTTGTATCAAAGGTACGATCTCGTAGCACGTGCTAAACCTTAAAAAAATTCAAAAATTGACTTGGGTCTGTGGGAGTGTGTGAGAGAACGCCCACTCGTTCCCTTGTGACAGATTCCAGGGCCTCGTTGAGGGGCCCTACCCCATCACCCATGGCTGCTTCTGGACTTGTTCTAGGTTTGAGTCCCGCGCACGAACAGAATGAGCACGAAAATGTGAAAAAATTGTAAATGCATTTGTTTGGCTCCTGGGTGGCTCGCACACCGTGGCACTATGCCGGAAATTTGAGTTTTTCCGGCCTGGAAAGCCTGTCAGTGAGGCGCAAGAACTTGTAAATCATGTCCTGAGGGCCAGCATAGTGGCTGGAGTGTGTGGTCAAAATTTCACTCAAATCCATTGAGAAACACCAAAGTTACGGTCAATTGAATGCCATATGAAATTTATGGGTAGGCTGCCCCCTTAATGTAGTGCAACTGGTATACATATGCAAGTCCTGAGACTGCCCTCCTGAGCTGACATGCTCTGTTTATCGCTTCTCTTGTTTCATTCTATAGGCCATGGTTGGCATTCACCCATACATGTATATCTCTGCATTACAGTATTGGCTGTCTCAACAACACGCTATGGTATACTGATACGTGTACATTTAAAAGTAAAAATAAATAAAAAGGTTACTGTCAGTACATACGGGTAGTGCAATACATGCACAGGTTCTTAAACACATACAACTACATATACAACTCTCCGTAGAACGATTACCGGTACAACCGGTACACAAAGGGAAACGAAGAGTATATATGGGTCGACAAGACGCTGCCTCGACCCGACCTCACACTCTAGGCCAACCACCTGTGATCAACCATTCAACTGTTTCCCAGCATTCTCTACATCTCTTAGCAATGGCAGACAACGCTGACGCTTCGTTTGGTAATAATGATGATGCCGTCAGAGCGATGCCAGAGAACGTACCATGTATTCACTACAACGAGATTGGAGATGAACCATGTGACGTACAAAGTCCGAAGGAACGTTACTCCATTGTTTCCATGATAGGATCCGGAACGTTTAGTCGAGTTTTTAAGTGTGTGAAGCAAAGAAGTGAAGGATGCGAAAACACAGCTATACAGGAGCTTGCCTTCAAGCTGAGTGACGTCTCCGAGGATCCGGAAGAAGTACAAACCAGCATGGAGGCTTTCTGCCATCGGTCCGTGTCCGGCCACCCCAATGTTGTAAGGCTGGTCGAGTCCTTCATTATTCGGAATGTGGACCATTTCGTACTGGAGCTGTGCGATGCGACGCTATCGAACTTGATGTGGTCAAAATTGAGAATATCTGAGGAGGACATCTATGATATGACATGTCAATTGTTGAGTGGAATTGCTCACATACACTCCATGGATATTGTCCATGGCGATATCAGTCCGAAAAATATACTTCTCCACAACGCTAGCGGTCAGCTGAAAATCTCAGATTTTGGTTGCTCCTACCCCATGGATGGGACAAACGGTGACAGCCTTGACAAGAATGATGTAACGCAATCATCCGGGGTGAACTCAGACTTAGTTTATTTAGGAAAGGTACTGACGGAATGCACTACGCGGAGGACCTTCACACCCACGGCAGGTATAGTTAACGAGATTCAGGATCGCTTGCCACACGATCATCCATTTAGAAATATGGGGTCTAGAGAGTTCTGTCGAACGTTCGATTTGGTTTTCTCAGTTACCGGTATGGCTGATTTGTCTCGCCACTCGTCTCGTTTCAGTGACTTGCAACTTAGAGTCTTGCTTGATGTCAGCATGTGTTTAGTTAGACATCTAGGTCACGTGATGGAGGTGGAATTTAGGAGTTTGGTCAGTTTTTTGTTCATTTATGATTCTAAGAAGGGCGTTAGGCGACAAGCTGCTGCTAGCCTCCTTCAAAATGCCAAATCTTTACGGCTGAGCATGTCGTCTCGTTTGCAGCAGCTGTTTCAAAGACTTGCAGCAAAAAAAACATCGTGATGTCTAATCCACGGTCACGCATACATGCACTCGTTTTCAACATCATTAGTCTTGGATATGAATGTATCATGCATGGTAGGGATTTGTGAACGTTAGGCCGTGTATATCCCCCCCCCCCCCCCCCACACAAAAACATATCATAGCACCATTTTGAGATACAGAAATCCATATAAACGTCGAATCTTCATTTTGTGTAGAAATCCATACAAACGTCGAATCTTCATTTTGTGTAGAAATCCATACAAACGTCGAATCTTCATTTTTTGTGCTGTCACTTCTCACTGGATGCATTCTGGCGTATTGTCAATTCCGATAGTCTACTAGCGAGTGTTTGTTTTTGTTTTTGTTTGTATTTTACATCGCAAACCAAAGTATCGTGCAATTATCGGGCCATTGAATGCTATTGAATGTGAAAAATAAATAAAATAATTTTCTTTTCAAACAACGGCTAAGTTTCTTTCTTGTGTGATCGGCTGGTTGAAAATGGGTATAAGTTTGTTGTTCATTTATGATTCTAAGGAAGGCGTTAGACGACAAGCTGCTGCTAGCCTCCTTCAAAATGCCAAATCGTTGTGGCTGAGCAGAACCTCTAGTTTGCAGCAGCTGCTTCAAGGACTACCAGGAACAAAATCTGGTGATGTCTGATCCAGGGTCACACATACATGCACTCGGTTTCAACATCATTTGTCTTGGATATGAATGTTTCATGCATGGTAGGGATTTGTGAACGTTAGGCCGTGTATATCCCCCCCCCCCCCCAACACACAAAAAATATCATAGCACCACGTTGAGATACAGAAACCCATACGAACGTAGTATATTAATTTTTGTGTGGTCACTTCTCACTGGATGCATTCTGGCGTATTGTCAATTCCGATAGTCTACTAGCGAGTATTTGTTTTTGTTTTTGTTTGTATTTTACATCGCAAACCAAAGTATCGTGCATTATCGCCTTCTTAGTATTTGACCCCACTAATTTCCCTGATACCTAAGCGGTCAAATATATCGCGTATTTGACTGCTTAGTCAAATACACAATATATTTGACTACTTATATTTGACTCCTTAGAATTTCTTGGACTTAGAAATTTTCTCTCCAACTTAGAAAAAGAAATTTTGAAGAAAGCAGAAATACACAAGATGGGATTCGAACCCACAACCATGTGAATCTCAGTCACTCTTCCTTACCACCCAGCCACTGTGCTACCGATGCTGAACCTAGTTTAAACAATGACCTTGATCCTGCAATGCCATACAGTGTGGTATAGGCTATAGTATAATACTAGAATTACAAGGATATGTCGTATATGAAGAGAAACTATTGCGTGGAGAACACGATAAATAGATTATAGACCTCATAGTTGGTCTATACAGGATATATTATAGACCTCGTAAAAGACCTCGGGGGACCTCGGTCTTTTACTCGGTCTATATATCCTGTATAGACCTCCTAACCGGTCTATAATCTATACATATCGGGCCATTGAATGCTATTGAATGTGAAAAATAAATAAAATAATTTTCTTTTCAAACAACGGCTATTTTTATTTCTTGTGTGATCGGCTGGGTGAAAATGGCTAGAACGGGATATACGAGTTGCATAGGGGCACCTACAACCGGTCAAACAATTTTTATAAGGTTCCGCAAGCTGTGGACAAAGGAAAATCGTACGGATGAAAGAGTACGGTAGGCTTAAACGGCACACACTTCTAAGATGAATTGGAAAAGGCCAACCTCTGACCAAGCAGTCAACTCCACTACAGCATTTGCCAGACCCACTGACTACGATCAAGTCCAGCACTGTAAATCTATTTCACCAAGAGGTCATTATCACTGACATTAGAGTATCGACAAGAAAGCGGAGGTAAACACCAAACTATTGATGGAACCAGTTTTCTCTTCTAGTCTTCTTTCCTGGACTTCTCCTCACCGCACTACGAAGTACAAAACTGTCGCTTTTCTGTCAGTATCGCACTCACAGTCGCACTAAAAACTTCACCCAGATTGCTCGATAATACACACATAACGCAGTATTCATTGGAAGGCAGCCACAAGGAAAACGGAACAAACCTCATGTGACCCCAGGACAGCAAAACCTGGCCAAAACACTGAGAATACCAAATTTAAAATGCCTGGTGAAAGTGCACCATGTCTGCGCGATACATGTACATGTATGTTCAATATGTCAAGTTGCCATGTGCAGTGCTAGTGGTAAATTTAGTGACAGGTAGGTAGATTCAATGATGTGTTACGAGAACAAAATACAGTGCCAAAATAGAATGAGGGAAGGTGAGACAATAGAAGTGAAGTGAGAGCTAAGTGCAACGGTGGGTGAGAAACTAATAATTATAACGTTAACACTGTGTAGTGAGACAAAAAATCATGCTGTGCACCTACGAAAATTTTTTTAACGCAACTACATGTTTCTTCTGCTAACATGAAGCGAGCCTGGGACCGATCAGTGTTGATGAGGAGAATGGAGGCCGACACTGAGGACGAGTTGGGAGATGAGACGGAGGACGAGGTTGCGGTTGTTGGAGACGAGGAATCAGATGGTGATTGTAAGAAGTCTGCCGCTTTTATTCACTTGTCTCACCCTAAGTGTCTGCAGGTGTATGATGATTTTAGTTTTTCTGTTCTTTGTCGTGCACGGTATGCTTGTCAGTGGAAAGTACTTGAGGCTGTTTGTATTCGTTTGCATAAGCCTGATCTTTGTAAGCAGAAGAAACATGTAGTTGCGTTAAAATTGTTTTCGTAGGTGCACAGCATGATTGTTTGCCTCACTACACAGTTTTAGCGTTATAATTATTAGTTTCTCACCTACCGTTGCACTTAGCTCTCACTTCACTTCTATTGTCTCACCTTCCCTCATTCTATATAGGTAGGTAGGTACGTTTCTATTTAAAATCGCAGAACCAAATGGGCGCTGGTATCTAGTGAAGATCAAGTCATTCACATTCCAATAAACCGCCGCTGCACTGCTGCACGCTAAGGCATCGACGGCTAATGTTAGCATTATAAGTACGTAGAATTATAATATGCTTGTCTGAACAACGGAAAGATTCATCAAGAGGCAGCAGCGGACCGAACATTAGTGTTGCACAATATTTATTTCCCATTACGCGAAACTGTGTTATTATTGATCTCCATTCCACTCCAAACTGAAAATAAACAAATAATTGGAGGAAGTACACTAGCTCACCGGACTTATCATAGCCAAAGGTGAGCAGCACGGAATAATAATGGGGAAAAACCAAGGTAGAGAGAGAGGAAGGGAGAAAGGCGCATGTGCCATCACCGGCATTGAAGCCCGAAGGTATCATGATAACAGGTATTGCAAACGGGGAGCATCAGATGTTGGCAAAAAATTCAGGCCTGCAAGGGTCATCACTCGGCACAACCTCCAATGCGTACCCACAGAAAGATAAAGCACGAATAACCACAGAAATATCAGTGTTGCTATTACAAACTAAAGCGAATACAATAACAGACAGAACATAAGAAGACCACCAGGGAGAGCAAAGATCCCCCTATGCTGTACCCAAAACAGATCGTAGATTGGCCATCGAGCCAAGGATAGCAGTCTGCTGCAGTTCATGAACATGCCGCTCTTCTCCACACAGATGCTTAATGGAAATAGCCCCTTCCTTCGAAAGGCCACCAAGAGCACCAACTGGTGCCCATTACTGTGCTGACGTGGACCCCCTTTACCACTCTCTTAATAAGCTATGTCCTCTGGACCACCGTTTCTTAGAGTTGTTCATTAAATTTATCTTTCAGTGTAAAGTAGCTCACCGTGCCACCGTTGCCAGTTTAGATTCTCTATTTTGTGGGCACAGCACACCTGCTCACACCACTCGCGGCTCTTCTGCAAATAATCTTTCCTTATGCCGATATAAGACTGCATGCGGGTATCGCTCACGGTCTAGTAGGATTGCTTTACTTTGGAATGCTCTGCCCTTTGAAGTGAAATCTTGTAATACGTCGTCTGCATTTAATGCCCATCTTGCCTGCCTTCTAAATGACGGGCTACAATGTATCCAGTTAAAACAGCGATAGGTGATAGGATGCGTCAGCAAAAACATGCTTTGGAAGAGAGATCCCATCGTCTCCAAAATAAGCGTGAACGGGCGAGTCAGCGCCGGTCTAAGGAAACGTCGGAAGAGAGATCACGTCGACTTCAGAACGCCCGTGATCGGCAGAGTCAGCGCCGGTCCCAGGAAACGTCAAGACAGACATCCCGTGGACTCCAGAACGCCCGTGATCGACAGAGTCAGCGCCGGTCCCAGGAAACGTCAGGACAGAGATCCCGTCGACTCCAGAACGCCCGCGATCGGCAGAGTCAGCGCCAGTCCCGTGGCTATGTAGAAGACGTTACTTCAGTAACGCATTGAAACGTTTTTGCAATACAATGATGTAGCTAATCCAAGGAAAAACAAACATTTCCATCAGTTCTAACAACATGCACGAATGCACGATGAGCTAGGCAATAAAGCATAGCGTAGGGCCCTGAGCTTCCAAGCTCTCTCGTTAGGATTACCCGAAGGCAAATCGCCTATAGAGGGGTTCACCGCGTTGAATGGTTGTGATATGACTAAGCAAAGAGGCAACCATTGTGCGTGTGTGGCGGGGGGGGGGAGGGGAGGGGAGGGGAGGGGAGGGGAGGGGAGGGGAGGGGGGAGTTTCGAACGATGCACAGTGAAGGGGTAATTGTATGTACATGTACAAGACCAACGATAGGGTATACCGGGCAAAGTTGCCATTTTTGGGAATAACGGATTGGGAAGTATAACAGCACAGTGACAAAAACATACACATAGCCAACTTCTCTGTGTTTGGTGATCATCATCTGTTTTCTGATGTGCAAGCTCACCTCTGATGCCGATTACTTCCTTGCTTTGACCCGGTCTGCTATTAGACCAGTCTGCTCTCCCTTCACTCGCTTGTAAATTCTACTTGGAGCAGTAAGGTTGTGTCACTGCTCCTACTGATGTCATTGTTGTGAAAGCAATATCATCGCCATTGGTAGTAATTTTCCACCATCCATGAATCATTAACAATCATCATCTATGTGTCACGGCCCAACCATCCTCGTAACTCCCCTCATTGTGACTAGTGCTGTACCGTTGAAACCTACTTTGCTTCAGTTTATATTTGCTCCAAAGCTCTTGTTTTGTTGCATAGTGATCTGACGCAGTGTGCTATAGCCTATCGGGTAATATAGATAAGATAAGTTTAGTCGGCATCGCCTATCGCGTGACCAGGTACATGTATAAGGATACTAGTACATGTATACCGGCTTAATAATTAACGATATCGGAACATAAATAGCACTATGTGTGCAATATTCCTTTCTAAGCTCACGCTGTGCGGTGCGGATAGGTCATGCGTCGTTGCCAACGTGCCGCATGTGCAGCAGGAAGGCACCATTATGTCCACTATTACTTATACTGTACAGCATTGTGTGCTTACATGCATCTACGGCCTTGTGGATGCAATTGAGTCTCACATACATGTTCATGTTATATTAAAATATTGCTTGTAGTGCGGCATCAGGTGTTAACATACAATGGCTGAATATTTTTATCGCAATAATGACCGTATTCACCACAAGTGTGTTTATGTCCAGAGCCAACTCAAGTCCTGTATTTTATGACCATCACAGCAAGTATTCCGGGCTGAAATTCTTCTATGACAGGCATGAACACTTGCCTTACAATTGTTCGTGATTGTACCAAGTACATATTCGCTGTTGCATCAATTTTACACCATATACATTGTAGTGCCACTAGTGGTATCACGTGCATGCGTATTGAGTCAAACAATACCTCCGTATAACTATGCTTGTCGTGGCTATCAAGAGCTTCGATGCAAATTCCAAGCTGACGAATGGTGTCCAGCTTGTGTTCAGCTCAGCTGGCACTCACAACTCATAATAATTGCGTTCTAGACGCCAGATGAGATGCTTCAGCTACAATGTAGACAAAACGTCGGTGTTCGATAAAGCCGTCACTTCATCTTCTGTCCATCCTCAATAGCACGTTCAAGCAAATACGTCTGAAACACAGTAGCGACAATCCGACAGCGGCGACACGCCGTCTTCTTCGAATGAGCTTCTACTGTTCTAATTCAGAGCTTCTACTGTTCTAATTCCTTCTCCGAAAGAGAACTTTTCTGAGATTTGGCCGATAGACTAGTAAGACGGCAAACTCCCCGGGCGATCGCCAGGATTGCAAATCTTTTTGAAATGGACTGTAGTGCTCGGTTTTCACCATTGCCCAATACATGTCCAGTGCACATACATATAATGTAAGTCATGGTGTAGAGTAAAATATTCCGAAAGAGTTGTACTCTGACAAGCTCTCTTTATCGCTTCTCTTGTTTCATTCTATAGGCCAGGCCATGGTTGGCATTCAGCCATACATGTACATGTATATCTCTGCATTATTGGCAGTCTCAACAACACGCTATGGTATACCGTACTCATACATGTACATTAAGTAAAAATATAAAAGGCACATACGGGTAGAGAAATACGTACACAGGTACTTAAACACATACAACTCTCCGTAGACAGATTACTGGGACAAGGGAAACCAAGAGTATAAGAGTCGAAAAGACGCTTCCTTGACGTGAACTCTCATTCTAGGCCAACCACCTACAACCTACCGTTCAACTGCTTACAAGCATTCTCTACATGTCTTAGCGATGGCACACTACGCTGGCGCTTCGTTTGGTAATAATGATGATGACGTCAGAGCGATGCCAGAGAACGTACCATGTATTCGCTACAACGAGGTTGGAGATGAACCACGTGACGTACAAAGTCCTAAGGAACGTTACTCCATTGTTTCCATGATAGGGCGTGGAACGTTTAGTCGAGTTTTTAAGTGTGTGCAGCAAAGAAGTGAAGGATGCGAAAACACAGCTAAACAGGAGCTTGCCCTCAAGCTGAGTGACGTCTCCGAAGATCCGGAAGAAGTAAAAAACAGCATGGAGGCTCTATGCCATCGTTCCGTGTCCGGCCATGCGAATGTAGTCAGGCTGATCGAGTCGTTCAGTGTTCGAAATGTAGACCATTTCATACTGGAGCTGTGCGATGCGACGTTATTGACACTGGTGACGTCAAACTTGACAATATCTGAGGACGACATCTATGATATGACATGTCAATTGTTGAGTGGAATTGCGCACATACACTCCATGGATATTGTCCATGGCAATATCACTCCGAAAAACATACTTCTCCACAGCGCTAGCGGTCAGCTGAAAATCGCAGGTTTTGGTTGCTCCCACCCTATGGATTGTACAAAGGATGACGGTCGTGAAAAGAATGATGTTACGCAAACCTCCGGGGTAAACGCAGACTTGATTTCTTTAGGAAAGGTACTGATGGAATGTACGACGCGGAGGACCTTCGCTCCCAAAGCAAGTACAGTTGCGGAGATTCACGATCGCTTACCACACGATCATCCATTTAGAAATATGGGGTACAAAGAGTTCTGTCGGACTTTCGACTTGGTATTCTCTAATAAGCCTCAGTGGTCTCGTGACGCATCTCGTTGCACTGACGTCCAACTTAGAGTCTTGTTAGATGTCAACATGTCTGTAGTTAGACATCAAGGTCACGTTATGGAGGTGGAATTCAGGAGTTTGGTCAGTTTGTTGTTCATTTATGATTCTAAGGAAGGCGTTAGACGACAAGCTGCTGCTAGCCTCCTTCAAAATGCCAAATCGTTGTGGCTGAGCAGAACCTCTAGTTTGCAGCAGCTGCTTCAAGGACTACCAGGAACAAAATCTGGTGATGTCTGATCCAGGGTCACACATACATGCACTCGGTTTCAACATCATTTGTCTTGGATATGAATGTATCATGCATGGTAGGGATTTGTGAACGTTAGGCCGTGTATATCCCCCCCCCCCCCCCAACACACAAAAAATATCATAGCACCACTTTGAGATACAGAAACCCATACGAACGTAGTATATTAATTTTTGTGTGGTCACTTCTCACTGGATGCATTCTGGCGTATTGTCAATTCCGATAGTCTACTAGCGAGTGTTTGTTTTTGTTTTTGTTTGTATTTTACATCGCAAACCAAAGTATCGTGCAATTATCGGGCCATTGAATGCTATTGAATGTGAAAAATAAATAAAATAATTTCTTTTCAAACAACGGCTAAGTTTCTTTCTTGTGTGATCGGCTGGGTGAAAATGGCTAGAACGGGGTATACGAGTTGCATAGGGGCACCTACAACGGGTCAAACAATTTTTTATAAGGTTCCGCAAGCTGTGGACAAAGGAAAATCGTACGGATGAAAGAGTACGGGAGGCTAAAACGGCACACACTTCTAAGATGGATTGGAAAAGGCCAACCTCTGACCAAGCAGTCAATTCCACTACAGCATTTGCCAGACCCACTGACTACGATCAAGTCCAGCACTGTAAATCTATTTCACCAAGAGGTCATTATCACTGACATTAGAGTATCGACAAGAAAGCGGAGGTAAACACCAAAATATTGATGGAACCAGTTTTCTCTTCCAGTCTTCTTTCCTGGACTTCTCCTCACCGCACTATGAAGTACAAAACTGTCGCTTTTCTGTCAGTATCGCACTCACAGTCGCACTAAAAACTTCACCCAGATTGCTCGATAATACACACATAACGCAGTATTCATTGGAAGGCAGCCACAAGGAAAACGGAACAAACCTCATGTGACACCAGGACAGCAAAACCTGCCCAAAACACTGAGAATAACAAATTTAAAATGCCTGGTGAAAGTGCACCATGTCTGCGCGATACATGTACATGTATGTTCAATATGTCAAGTTGCCATGTGCAGTGCTAGTGGTAAATTTAGTGACAGGTAGGTAGATTCAATGATGTGTTACGAGAACAAAATACAGTGCCAAAATAGAATGAGGGAAGGTGAGACAATAGAAGTGAAGTGAGAGCTAAGTGCAACGGTGGGTGAGAAACTAATAATTATAACGTTGACACTGTGTAGTGAGACAAAAAATCATGCTGTGCACCTACGAAAACAATTTTAACGCAACTACATATTTCTTCTGCTAACATGAAGCGAGCCTGGGACCGATCAGTGTTGATGAGGAGAATGGAGGCCGACACTGAGGACGAGTTGGGAGATGAGACGGAGGACGAGGTTGCGGTTGTTGGAGACGAGGAATCAGATGGTGATTGTAAGAAGTCTGCCGTTTTTATTCACTTGTCTCACCCTAAGTGTCTGCAGGTGTATGATGATTTTAGTTTTTCTGTTCTTTGTCGTGCACGGTATGCTTGTCAGTGGAATGTACTTGAGGCTGTTTGTATTCGTTTGCATAAGCCTGATCTTTGTAAGCAGAAGAAACATGTAGTTGCGTTAAAATTGTTTTCGTAGGTGCACAGCATGATTGTTTGTCTCACTACACAGTTTTAGCGTTATAATTATTAGTTTCTCACCTACCGTTGCACTTAGCTCTCACTTCACTTCTATTGTCTCACCTTCCCTCATTCTATATAGGTAGGTAGGTACGTTTCTATTTAAATTCGCAGAACCAAATGGGCGCTGGTATCTTGTGAAGATCAAGTCATTCACATTCCAATAAACCGCCGCTGCACTGCTGCACGCTAAGGCATCGACGGCTAATGTTAGCATTATAAGTACGTAGAATTATAATATGCTTGTCTGAACAACGGAAAGATTCATCAAGAGGCAGCAGCGGACCGAACATTAGTGTTGCACAATATTTATTTCCCATTACGCGAAACTGTGTTATTATTGATCTCCATTCCACTTCAAACTGAAAATAAACAAATAATTGGAGGCAGTACACTAGCTCACCGGACTTATCATAGCCAAAGGTGAGCAGCACGGAATAATAATGGGGAAAAACCAAGGTAGAGAGAGAGGAAGGGAGAAAGGCGCATGTGCCATCACCGGCATTGAAGCCCGAAGGTATCATGATAACAGGTATTGCAAACGGGGAGCATCAGATGTTGGCAAAAAATTCAGGCCTGCAAGGGTCATCACTCGGCACAACCTCCAATGCGTACCCACAGAAAGATAAAGCACGAATAACCACAGAAATATCACAGTGTTGCTATTACAAACTAAAGCGAATACAATAATAGACAGAACATAAGAAGACCACCAGGGAGAGCAAAGATCCCCCTATGCTGTACCCAAAACAGATCGTACATTGGCCATCGAGCCAAGGATAGCAGTCTGCTGCAGTTCATGAACATGCCGCTCTTCTCCACACAGATGCTTAATGGAAATAGCCCCTTCCTTCGAAAGGCCACCAAGAGCACCAACTGGTGCCCATTACTGTGCTGACGTGGACCCCCTTTACCACTCTCTTAATAAGCTATGTCCTCCGGACCACCGTTTCTTAGAGTTGTTCATTAAATTTATCTTTCAGTGTAAAGTAGCTCACCGTGCCGGTTGCCAGTTTAAATTCTCTCTTTTGTAGGCACAGCACACCTGCTCACACCACTCGCGGCTCTTCTGCAAATAATCTTTCCTTATGCCGATATAAGACTGCATGGGGGTATCGCTCACGGTCTAGTAGGATTGCTTTACTTTGGAATGCTCTGCCCTTTGAAGTGAAATCTTGTAATACGTCGTCTGCATTTAATGCCCATCTTGCCTGCCTTCTAAATGACGGGCTACAATGTACCCAGTTAAAACAGCGATAGGTGATAGGATGCGTCAGCAAAAACATGCTTTGGAAGAGAGATCCCATCGTCTCCAAAATAAGCGTGAACGGGCGAGTCAGCGCCGGTCTAAGGAAACGTCGGAAGAGAGATCACGTCGACTTCAGAACGCCCGTGATCGGCAGAGTCAGCGCCGGTCCCAGGAAACGTCAAGACAGACATCCCATGGACTCCAGAACGCCCGTGATCGACAGAGTCAGCGCCGGTCCCAGGAAACGTCAGGACAGAGATCCCGTCGACTCCAGAACGCCCGTGATCGGCAGAGTCAGCGCCAGTCCCGTAGCTATGTAGAAGACGTTACTTCAGTAACTCATTGAAACGTTTTTGCAATACAATGATGTAGCTAATCCAAGGAAAAACAAACATTTCCATCAGTTCTAACAACATGCACGAATGCACGATGAGCTAGGCAATAAAGCATAGCGTAGGGCCCTGAGCTTCCAAGCTCTCTCGTTAGGATTACCCGAAGGCAAATCGCCTATCGAGGGGTTCACCGCGTTGAATGGTTGTGATATGACTAAGCAAAGAGGCAACCATTGTGCGTGTGTGGCGGGGGGGGGGGGGGGGAGGGGAGGGGAGGGGAGGGGAGGGGAGGGGAGGGGGAGTTTCGAACGATGCACAGTGAAGGGGTAATTGTATGTACATGCACACGACCAACGATAGGGTATACCGGACAAAGTTGCCATTTTTGGGAATAACGGATTGGGAAGTATAACAGCATTGTGGTAATGAGTGCAAAATCATTAAGAGGTTAAGGAGGGGGGATTCCCGCAGTAGGAAAAGCATATTGTTGCAAGTGTTTGCGACGAGTATGACGAAACAGAGGAAGAGACGTGAGTGAAGTTATAGCGGGCGGGAGACAGTTCCACAGTATGCATATTTTATACAGGAAGAGTTTAGAACTATGTCGGCCATGTGAATTAAGGTTGATCTTGTTGGGACGTATTGGGCTGCTGCTGAGCGTTAAGTTAAGTTAAACAACATGAAGTTGTGAGTTCAAATCCCAAACTATCTTCAAGTCAAACTATTTTTTTCATTGTTTGGTGATCACGCTGGTAGATCTACAAAAAGTACAAGCCAAAGATAAAGAAGGTGGCTGCGCAAAACGACTTGTTGTTGGAGCTCGCGTTTCCTGCCGAACTTACTGACACTTTTTTTTATTTATTTTTTTATTGAAAAACCACAAACCTTCAGACATGTGAATGTGCACATGATATACAGTGTACATACGTATGTATCGAGAAGGCGCCACGGAAACGGCAGTGGTGGTGAGGCCTGGGCAGCTCGTCCGACCGTGGGTCTCGGAGTCAACACTGGGCAGACGCACCGGGGGGGGGGGGGGGGGGGTAGGTAGCTTAGGAGATAAGGGATGGAGCCAGCATGATCATAGTATGTAATGCATTATGCAGAAGTAATAATTATGTGAATCTTAAAAACAATAGTGCGGTCGACCTCTTGACTGGTTCACGCCATGTGAACACACCCACAACACTGAAACGGTGTCACTGTGAGTGAATACGGAAGTTATTGCGCTGTAGCTACGTGTACGTGTTGTTGAATACAACGGCACATCGATCGATCGATTTCTTTTTGAGAATTATTTTAGTATTTCAAGATCGCCAATTTATTTGAATTTAGGAGTCAACGCCGTCTTCTATCAGCTTTCACAGGCGTCTGCTTTTCTCAAAATGTCGTCGAAGTTACACGGATAGCTTTGCCAAGTCTTGGGCTTGGGAATGAGTGTGTGTCGATGTCGTTTTCGTCACATCGTGAGAGGAAATAATTCCATCATAGCTCAAAGAAAGTGGGCATGAAACGAATTGGGACCCATCCCGCTCGTCAACATTTACAACACATTCGACATGTCCTCTCTGACTCCATATCGACACGAGGAAGAACTCGTTTGTTGTAAACCAGACGTACATGTACCGACGTGAGTGAGTTGTCATTTTTCAAGCTTTCGCGCGGATTATTTCTTCGAGTTCACAGTGAGTTTTTCCAGACAGCTCTCGAGCGCGCATACGGTATAGTCCATCGGCCAAGTCTCAAAATCGAAAGTGGTGATGCACTGAGCTTCCAAGTAAACGCGACCATGCCCAGCACGTAGAGAATATATCACAGAACACTATTCCGTTTGTTGGACGTGCCGAACTCAGTCCAGGGCGTCGATACGAAGCGTTCTTCGTCGCCGAGTTTTCTGCTGTGCGCTCCATTTGAGAGTGCGCAGAGTTCTGATCGAGAGTTTTTTAGCAGATTTTCAAATTTTTGAGGCTGTCACCTGACAGCTGTCAACGCTACAATAATATTAGTATGTGGCAGGCAATAGGTTTTGGTGCCTCCGTATGCCTTCTATCTTCCTTCGTGTCACTTCGCTGCTTGGCCCACCACCTCAGGAGATGACAGTGTACCTGTACTAGTCAGCTCTCGCTAACCCTGTCTCTCTTTCTCCGTCTTAGTTCTCGTCATTCGTGTCCTTCTGATGGGGCGAGCTTGATACTGTTGTGTTGTAGGTTTTAGGCAATAGTGGCTGTTGTTCGCGTGCCGATCAGGATTTATGGAGAAAAACGACGACTCGCCAAGTTCCCATGCAGCCACAGACGGCGTAGCAATTCTTACCGCCAACCCTTCGAGCAACGGAACCGGCCTGTGTTGGAAATCGTGTGTGTACTTGTGCCACGATACGGATGAAACACACAGGCTCACATGTGACGAGATGAAGACAATCTCAACAGGCTGACGGAAATCCAACAGGCTCACGGGAACGCTGCAGTTGTGGTCGGAGACGCGGAGTTATTTAGTCACTGGTAAATGTTGCATCGAGTGCTGTGTACTCTAACACAATTGTAAAAATCACGAAAAAGCGAAAATAATGCAATGGTGGGGCACTCACGCTCAAATCGATCTGCACCACATACTATTGTGTATCAGCGACATGAAAAAGAAAAGAGAAGGCACTATGAGGAGCGGGTGAGGCAGGTTGAGCAAGCCTCCTTTGTTCCGGCGGTCATGTCAGCCAGTGGCGGAATGGGTCCAGCATCAACAGCACTGTACAAACGAATTGCTCATCTGTTGGCGGAGAAGAGGGGTGAGCATTACTCTCATGTTATGGCATTTGTTAGATGCAGGATTTCCTTCAGCCTTCTGAAATCCTGTATCATGTGCATTCGCGGTTGTAGGCGTTTAAATTTTGGTTTGAAATTTTCACCCTCCTGCGGAGCCCACGCTGCTTTGGCAGTGGCGGAGGCTCGCTTGCCGACGTAACCGTCGGAGATCATCATGAACAATGGACTGACTAATTATTCACTTGTCCTGTCTTTATAAATAACATGTTTAATATTGCATATAAGTAGAAAGGAAAAGGACATATGGAAACGAGTTAAGAGTAACTCTCCACCACTGTAACTAGATACTATATACAGTCAGAAAGTGCAACAACTAGGCACAAAACTGACAGAGTACTGAGACATTCGACGTCCTGACACCTAGCTTCAACACATCTCCGTAGCGCTAACCGACAGCCTTCCAACTTGGAAGGTTCAATGTTATGGAAAGACCAAAGAGGGGAAGGCAAGCGCAACGAAAACGAGCACAAGCTACAGTCCCAACGGAACAAAGAATGTCGATTGTCACTGGACGATGACGAGACCAGTAGGCGATTTGACAAAGCGGTCTAACTACAATTCGAAGCAGCAAAGCAGCACACCACCCAACTTGGGTGGGTCAAAAATATCAAAGATAAGTTAAGAAGGGGGAAGCTTTGCGAGAACGAATTGTACAATTGTGTGTGGAGATGTGTTGAAGCTAGGTGTCAGGACGTCGAATGTCTCAGTACTCTGTCAGTTTTGTGCCTAGTGTTGCACTTTCTGACTGTATATAGTATCTAGTTACAGTGGTGGAGAGTTACTCTTAACTCGTTTCCATATGTCCTTTTCCTTTCTACTTTTATTATTGGCTCAATACCCGAGTTTCAAATATTGCATATGTTCTTGGTTTAGTTTTTGGCCTTTTTCGTGCTTTGGAGTTGATAACATTTTCCTCACTATCGAAAAAAAAAAACATGACATTGTGCTAGCACAGTCGCTGAAAAAAAATGGTGGGGCTGAGTGGTGTTCTGTGGAGGAGACGTCGCTGTCTCAGTATTCAAGGCCGGACCCTGTATTTCAAGTCTGTGGTCATGCTCGATCATAAGTTCCTGTATGGCTCCAGTGCCTTCTCAGCATTGTTGGCGGGTAAGCACCTGGATCGTGTGCAAGTACTGCGGCTCTGGTGGCTTGAGGGATGTACGGGTGCTAGCCGTGCGCCCCTGCCGGCAATCTGCTAGTGAAGTTTGGTACCTACTGTGTCCAGGAGATTTTCATCCAGAAACTGATCTTCCTAGGTTGGATATGCTGCAACTCCTGTGCGAGCCCTCAACCACTGGCGCTCCTACTCGGCTCCAGTGTGGGCCATTGACCACCCTGCCCGATTTTGCACTGTTGCTATTCCACAGTGACACCGTCAGCAATTAACTCTGAGGTCAGACCTTGATCCCTCCCACCATATGCTATCTGTCTGTCTGCCTCTCTCTCACACACAGATCTGCGCTCATACACACACACAAACGCACATGCAGACACACGCACATGCACACACACAGTGACACAAACATACACATAGCCAACTTCTCTGTGTTTGGTGATCATCATGTGTTTTCTGATGTGCAAGCTCACCTCTGATGCCGATTACTTCCTTGCTTAGACCCGGTCTGCTATTAGACCAGTCTGCTCTCCCTTCACTCGCTTGTAAATCCTACTTGGAGCAGTAAGGTTGTGTCACTGCTCCTACTGATGTCATTGTTGTGAAAGCAATATCATCGCCGTTGGTAGTAATTTTCCATCATCCATGAATCATTAACAATCATCATCTATGTGTCACGGCCCAACCATCCTCGTAACTCCCCTCATTGTGACTAGTGCTGTACCGTTGAAACCTACTTTGCTTCAGTTTATATTTGCTCCAAAGCTCTTGTTTTGTTGCATAGTGATCTGACGCAGTGTGCTATAGCCTATCGGGTAATATGGATAAGATTAGTTTAGTCGGCATCGCCTATCGAGTGACCAGGTACATGTATAAGGATACTAGTACATGTATACCGGCTTAACGATATCGGAACAAAAATAACACTATGTGTGCAATATTCCTTTCTAAGCTCACGCTGTGTGGTGCGGATAGGTCATGCGTCGTTGCCAACGTGCCGCATGTGCAGCAGGAAGGCACCATTATGCCGACTATTACTTATACTGTACAGCATTGTGTGCTTACATGCATCTACGGCCTTGTGGATGCAATTGAGTCTCACATACATGTTCATGTTAATATTGCTTGTAGTGCGGCATCAGGTGTTAACATACAATGGCTGAATATGTTTCTCGCAATAATGACCGTATTCACCACAAGTGTGTTTATGTCCAGAGCCAACTTAAGTCCTGTATTTTATGACCATGACAACACGTATTCCGGGCTGAAATTCTTCTTTGACAGGCATGAACACTTGCCTTACAATTGTTTGTGATTGTACGAAGTACATATTCCCTTTTGCATCAATTTTGCACCATATACATTGTAGTGCAACTAGTGGTATCACGCGCATGCGTATTGAGTCAAACAATACCTCCGTATAACTATGCTTGTCGTGGCTATCAAGAGCTTCGATGCAAATTCCTAGCTGACGAATGGTGTCCAGCTTGTGTTCAGTTCAGCTGGCACTCACAACTCATAATAATTGCGTTCTAGACGCCAGATGAGATGCGTCAGCTACAATGTAGACAAAACGTCGGTGTTCGATAAAGCCATCACTTCATCTTCTGTCCATCCTCAATAGCACGTTCAAGCAAATACATCTGAAACACAGTAGCGACAATCCGACAGCGGCGACACGCCGTCTTCTCCGAATGAGCTTCTACTGTTCTAATTCAGATTCCCCAACAAATGTCCAAACGAGAGAGCTTGGAAGCTCAGGGCCCTACGCTATGCTTTTAATGTAAAAAGGCCAGAAAATCTGAAGGAGATAAAAAGGAAAAGAAGGAGCAAACCAAAAGCGGATGAAGTGAGAGAAAGATAACAATCCGCAAAAAAATCTGCAAATACTTTTGCCTAACTCATATTCAAACTGATTGAAACTTTTTTGCAATACAATATTAGAGAGGTTTTGCATTCCGAATTTCGGAATTTTTTTCGGAATTTGGCGGCAGCAGTCGAAAAAGTAGTCGAACTTTCGGAAGTGTGGTGGCGAAAGTGCATGGTTTTCCGAAAATGGATTTTCGGCTCTTTCATGTTTGGGAGTGCATATTTGAATACAAAAAAGTGTATTTTTCATGTTTGTGTTTTTGCTTTCTGCTGCTCTCGATTATTTGAAATTTTTTCCACGTACAGGGGTATGTAGTTTTGATTTTTGCTGCTCTCGCTGATCTCGCCATGTTGACTAATCTTCTCACACTCCATCACAATCTATCTTTCTTTGCCATGGAGCCTGCTGACCGTACAAGACAGTAGTTCGCCAACCTCGTCTTCAGCTGTTGGATCACTTGGTCCACCATCAGTCCGTCCTCGTCTTCGAACCGCACCCAAATTCAGTTTGACCTGCACATGGATTTGATCCTGCTCAACCCCTTCGACGCTCTCCATTTTGTTTTGCATGGCAACCCTTGGAAACGAAGTCGAATCAGATTTTCGGAATGCAAAACACTGAAAATGCCGTTTTTCGGCACGCGCTTTTTTCGGAAAAGCACAGTCGAAAATCATTCCGAAATTCGGAATGCAAAACCTCTCTAATGATGTAGCCAATTAACGGAAAAAACATTTCCATCAGTTCTAGTAACATGTATGATGAGCTAGGCAAAAAATGTCCTGATGTCTGTCCTGACGTTTTCTGTGACCGGCGCTGACTCTGCCGATCACGGGCGTTCTGGCCTCGACAGGATCTCTCTTCCAACGTTTCCTGTGACCGGCGCTAAATCGCCCGTTCACGCTTATTTTGGAGTCGACGAGATGTCTGTCCTGACGTTTCCTGTGACCGGCGCTGACTCTGCCGATCACGGGCGTTCTGGACTCGACGGTATCTCTCTTCCGACGTTTCCTGTGACCGGCGCTGAATCGCCCGTTCACGCTTATTTTGGAGTCGATTCTGCGTCTGTCCTGACGTTTCCTGGGATGGCGCTGACTCTGCCGATCACGGGCGTTCTGAAGTCGACAGGATCTCTCTTCCGACGTTTCCTGTGACCGGCGCTGAATCGCCCGTTCACGCTTACTTTGGAGACGACAGGATCTCTCTTCCAAAGTATCTCTCTTCTAAAGTCTGTTTTTGCTGATTCATCCCATCACCTATTCCGCAACTAGCGTCCACTCTAATTTTATTTCCTCCTCGTCTTCCTATTAATTTTCTTTCCAAATCTCCCTCTATATCAGGGAGTCGTATACATAATACGACGAATATTGTGGCCAGCTGTTTGTGGCCAGCTGTTATGTATAATCCTGTAGAACCTTTGTAGTCACAGATACGGGACAGATGCGGTAGCTCCAGGCGTGACACAAGCACACAAACAAACAAACACCAAATCACAGATATTTTTTATTGGACAGATACGGTAGCTCCAGGCGTGACACAAACACACACACAAACAAACAAACACCAAATCACAGATACGGGACAGATACGGGACAGATACGGTAGCTCCAGGCGTGACACAAACACACAAACACACAAACACCAAATTAAAGCTGTGTAGACCCTGGCTAGCGCCAGACGTTACTGAAGTAACGTCTTCTGCATAGCTACGGGAATAAATAATAGATTTCCACCAAGCTCGCTAAAATCTTGCGAACTGTCAACATTTTCCTCTGAGACAAAAATGCGATAATACTCATAAAAAGGACACACTTCAGGCTCATTACAAACATCTTGAAAGTTTTTGTCTTCACAAGTATACTTTCAAGCCTTCTCATCAGGTGAAATACAGGCAAGAGAAAAGGAACAGGAACAGTGGATTAAATACAGTAAGAAGGTGGTAAAACAGCGCAAAAAGAAAGAAAGAAAGAAAGAAGATAGCTAAAGTAAACAGCGAAAATTGCAATAATGACACAAAGGTGCAAATGCAAATGCATTGCTAGTCATTTGTTTGAGCATCCTGATTGTCGTGCTGTGTATTCGGATGATTGTTTTTCGATTGTGTCACGTGTACGCAGTGCTAGATTGCTGAATGTTTTGGAAGCTGTATACATCCACACAAGGAAACCCAACCTTTGCAAACAGAAACAAATCAAATTCACACTTAGGCTGTTAGGTAGGTCGTCAAAACCTCGTTAGTTACATGTATGTCCAGTGGTTGTCTCTTGTTGTCGCACTACATGTCGCGCTTATTGAGTTTTCTCGCATTTGCACCTTTGTGTCATTATTGCAATTTTCGCTGTTTACTTTAGCTATCTTCTTTCTTTCTTTCTTTCTTTTTGCGCTGTTTTACCACCTTCTTACTGTATTTAATCCACTGTTCCTGTTCCTTTTCTCTTGCCTGTATTTCACCTGATGAGAAGGCTTGAAAGTATACTTGTGAAGACAAAAACTTTCAAGATGTTTGTAATGAGCCTGAAGTGTGTCCTTTTTATGAGTATTATAACTGTCAACATGCAGGCATTTCAAGTGTTCGAGCGTGCGTAGATTCTGCTCAGCGGCTCAAGAACATTCGCCACGCGAAAAAAAGTCGATGAGAAAGATGTAATGGTGGACGAAATTACGAAAATCGGAAGAAGGTATTAGACCCAGTTAAACTATCCTGGACTGGATTGGCAACGTCCAACAATCGGATTCGTATTCTATGGGGTCTCATCAGCTAGTGTGCCAAAGGGCGTTTACTTGGAGCTTCAGTGCATCACCTTCTCCGAAAGAGGCATTTTCTGAGATTTGGCCGATAGACTAGTAAGACGGCAAACTCCCCGGGCGATCGCCAGGATTGCAAATCTTTTTGAAATGGACTGTAGTGCTCGGTTTTCACCATTGCCCAATACATGTCCAGTGCACGTACATGTACATGTACATGTACGTGCACATACATATTATGTATGTCATGGTGTAGAGTAAAAGATTGTGAAAGAGTTGTACTCTGACAAGCTCTCTTTATCGCTTCTCTTGTTTCATTCTATAGGCCAGGCCATGGTTGGCATTCAGCCATACATGTACATGTATATCTCTGCATTATTGGCAGTCTCAACAACACGCTATGGTATACCGTACTCATACATGTACATTAAGTAAAAATATAAAAGGCACATACGGGTAGAGAAATACGTACACAGGTACTTAAACACATACAACTCTCCGTAGACAGATTACTGGGACAAGGGAAACCAAGAGTATATAAGAGTCGAAAAGACGCTTCCTTGACGTGAACTCTCATTCTAGGCCAACCACCTACGATCTACCGTTCAACTGCTTACCAGCATTCTCTACATCTCTTAGCGATGGCACACTACGCTGGCGCTTCGTTTGGTAATAATGATGATGACGTCAAAGCGATGCCAGAGAACGTACCATGTGTTCGCTACAACGAGATCGGAGATGAACCACGTGACGTACAAAGTCCTAAGGAACGTTACTCCATTGTTTCCATGATAGGGCGCGGAACGTTTAGTCGAGTTTTTAAGTGTGTGCAGCAAAGACGTGAAGGATGCGAAAACACAGCTAAACAGGAGCTTGCCCTCAAGCTGAGTGACGTCTCCGAAGATCCGGAAGAAGTAAAAAACAGCATGGAGGCTCTCTGCCATCGTTCCGTGTCCGGCCATGCAAATGTTGTCAGTCTGATCGAGTCTTTCAGTATTCGAAATGTAGACCATTTCATACTGGAGCTGTGCGATGCGACGTTATTGACACTGGTGACGTCAAACTTGACAATATCTGAGGACGACATCTATGATATGACATGTCAATTGTTGAGTGGAATTGCGCACATACACTCCATGGATATTGTCCATGGCAATATCACTCCGAAAAACATACTTCTCCACAGCGCTAGCGGTCAGCTGAAAATCGCAGGTTTTGGTTGCTCCCACCCTATGGATTGTACAAAGGATGACGGTCGTGAAAAGAATGATGTCACGCAAACCTCCGGGGTAAACGCAGACTTGATTTCTTTAGGAAAGGTACTGATGGAATGTACGACGCGGAGGACCTTTGCTCCCAAAGCAAGTACAGTTGCGGAGATTCACGATCGCTTACCACACGATCATCCATTTAGAAATATGGGGTACAAAGAGTTCTGTCGGACTTTCGATTTGGTATTCTCTAATAAGCCTCAGTGGTCTCGTGGCGCATCTCGTTGCACTGACGTCCAACTTAGAGTCTTGTTAGATGTCAACATGTCTGTAGTTAGACATCTAGGTCACGTTATGGAGGTGGAATTCAGGAGTTTGGTCAGTTTGTTGTTCATTTATGATTCTAAGGAGGGCGTTAGACGACAAGCTGCTGCTAGCCTCCTTCAAAATGCCAAATCCTTATGGCTGAGCAGAACCTCTAGTTTGCAGCAGCTGCTTCAAGGACTACCAGGAACAAAATCTGGTGATGTCTGATCCAGGGTCACGCATACATGCACTCGTTTTCAACATCATTTGTCTTGGATATGAAGGTATCATGCATGGTAGGGATTTGTGAACGTTAGGCCATGTATATCCCCCCCCCCCCCACACAAAAAATATCATAGCACCACTTTGAGATACAGAAATCCATACGAACGTAGAATCTTCATTTTTGTGCTGTCGCTTCTCACTGGATGCATTCTGGCGTATTGTCAATTCCGATAGTCTACTAGCGAGTGTTTGTTTTTGTTTTTGTTTGTATTTTACATCGCAAACCAAAGTATCGTGCAATTATCGGGCCATTGAATGCTATTGAATGTGAAAAATAAATAAAATAATTTCTTTTCAAACAACGGCTAAGTTTCTTTCTTGTGTGATCGGCTGGGTGAAAATGGCTAGAACGGGGTATACGAGTTGCATAGGGGCACCTACAACCGGTCAAACAATTTTTATTATGGTTCCGCAAGCTGTGGACAAAGGAAAATCGTACGGATGAAAGAGTACGGGAGGCTAAAACGGCACACACTTCTAAAATGAATTGGAAAAGGCCAACCTCTGACCAAGCAGTCAATTCCACTACAGCATTTGCCAGACCCACTGACTACGATCAAGTAACGAGAGAGCTTGGAAGCTCAGGGCCCTACGCTATGCTTTTTTTGCCTTGATGACCGAGACAAAAAAAAGCATAGGGATGTTATAAATTCTTTAAAAAATCCTTTTTTTTAAGACATAACCTGGGATTCGAACCCGCACTATCGCGCGCCCTGCATGCATCCCCCGATACACTTCGCATACATACTAATTCTTACAAGTTTCACATTGTGATCTTGCATTTGAAAGCCCTATTTGAATATGCATTGTGGCCAGCCGTCTTTGATGGCACGGTACGGTAGGGGATAGGTACGGGACAGGTACGATCGAGGGTAATACGACACCGTCTCCCGTACCTTACCGTACCATCAAACACAGCTGGCCACATACAGCTGCCCGCAATATTCAAATAGGGCTTTCAAACGCAAGATCATAACGTGAAGCAACTACTTGGAAGAATGGGTATGAATGCGAAGTGTATGGGGGAATGCATGTAGGGCGATAGAGCGGGTTCGAATCCCAGGATATGCCTGAAAAAAAAATAGGAGAATTGAAAAATGTATAACATCCTATGCTTTTTTGCCGTCAGATACGGATAGCGCCAGGCGTGACACAAACAAACAAACACACAAACGCACAAATACCAAACGAGAGAGCTTGGAAGCTCAGGGCCCTACGCTATGCTTTGTTACTTAGCTCATCGTGCATGTTGTGGGAACTGATGGAAATGTTTCCTGGGAAGGCGCTGACTCTGCCGAGCACGCGCGTTCTGGAGTCGACGGGATCACTCTGCCGACGTTTCCTGTGACCGGCGCTGACTCGCCCGTTCACGCCTATTTTGGAGACGACGGGATCTCTCTTCCAAAGTATGTTTTTGCTGACGCATCCTATCACCTATTCGGCAACTAACATCCATTCTAATTTCATTTCCTCCTCGTCTCCCTATTTCTTTCCAGAAAGTCTCTCTATACATCAGGGAGTCGTACTGTATTGGCAGCTACCCTAACGGGTCACGCCTCCCACTACCCAAGCATGGGTATGATGAGGGACAGTGGCAACAGAAACAGAAAAAAACAGCAAGCAGGGAGAGAAAGCAAGACAAAGACGGCGATAGTAGTACATCTGGTGTGCGACGTATAGAAAAGAGAGATGACAAGAGATGCGCACAAAATAGGAAACAATAATTATTTTTGCAGTTCCGAAACAAACAACCAGGTGATGGAGTGTGGGCACCCGAAGTCCCACCTGGACACCACTGGAAGAACATCCCACGCAGGGATATCAGCGATAGGCCAAGCGTTGAAAAACAGCCATGAGGACGCATCGTCTAGAAGTCCACCGCGCTCGACCTGAAATTGCAGGTTCAAACAATTTCCCACGCGGCGTCAGGCAGCGTAACTCTTCTCCCTGCATCACCATCCATCTCCAGCAACCGTCTCCACTCACAGCTCATGCCTCTGCCACCACTGTACTCCTCCGAGCTTCGCATTTTGAAACCATTCGGGGGTCAGCTACACCACCGCGAATGGAGAGACGAGGACGACAACGGTCGTGATTGAAAAGACACTGCCTTGTCGACCGCGTCGTGGAACCCTCGCCCCAGCAAATTCAGAAATACGCCAGGGGCAACTCTGGTGGACCCAGAGCCACCCCCTTGGCAAGACTAGTAAGAGGAACGACTGAAAACTCAGATAAAACGGAGCTACAAAAAGTGCAACCGTCCCCTAGGCCCTTCAAGCACATATGCAACACACAGGGAGTCGTATACATGTACATTGTACATAATATTGTGGCCAGCTGTTTGTAGCCAGCTGTGTTTGATGGTACGGTACGGTACGGGACAGATACGGGAGCCAGCAAATGGCCAGCTGTGCGATACGGTACGGGACAGATACGGGATAGCGCCAGGCGTGACACAAACAAACAAACAAACACCAAATTAAAGCTGTGTGGACCCTTACTAGCGCCAGACGTTACTGAAGTAACGTCTTCTGCATAGCTACGGGAATTAAAGCAAAAAAAAAATGACAAAGGGACACCTCTCTTATTTATTATTATTATTATTAACTTTTATTTTACTAGGGTGTTTCCCACAGACCTATGGTCTTCTTACGGGAGCCCCTAGGAAGGTTATGCATGAGCGAATAAATGAGCGGTAATCGGTACAAGTACGAACAGTGGAAGGCAGCATATTCCACCGGTCAGCAGCGAGATACTCTCTGACAATGCCATCCAGGATCTGCTGTCTGCCCAATAGGACATATCAGGGAACCCCCAGCCAGACAACCGTGCCGTCCTCAAAGTTGCTCATATAAACATCTGCAGTCTACGAAACAAAGTTCATGAAATCCATCATATCCTGCATGCCAATAAAATTCACATCATGTCAATTAATGAAACCTGGCTAGACAGCTCAGTATCAGATTCCCTGCTGAACATCCCTGGATATCAGATATATCGGAACGACAGGAACTTGAGGGGCGGAGGTGTGTGCTTGTACGTCATGTCTAGTCTCCGCGCTCGTCTCATCATGCCCGCATCCAACACACATCTGGAGTCGTTGTTTGTGTCAGTTCGCATTGCACGGGAGCCAGATGCGTGTAAGCTCCTCGTGAGTTCAGTCTACCGCCCACCGAGCTCTGGTACAGAATTCTGGGAGCAGTACAGTGCCCAGTTGGATGGCATTTTCGTGGACAGCTCTGACCTGCTAGTTCTGGGAGATTTGAACACGGACATCTTACAACCGACTCTACATCATAATCATCATCTACTTAAGCTTTGTGCAGAGCACCAGCTGCAGAACATTGTCCACGCACCAACTAGAGCGCCGTCAAACACGTGTCTTGACCTGGCTCTGTTGAACACTACCTTTCCATTGCCCAATCCAACGATCATTCCCATGTCAGATCTTACTGATCACCACCTAGTCCGCCTTGATATTGTAATACCGGAATGGAAGCCCCCAGCAACCCAGAGAACTAAGGTTGTGAGAAAACCAGGAATAGCTACTATCAACTACTCTCAGTTTAATGCTGACCTGAATGATATGCTCGAGGACTCATCCTCATTTTCAACATTGGACAATCAAACTTGCCATCTTCTAACGTCTATCGCTGCTGTTACTGATACGCATGCTCCATCTAAACAAGTTAGACTACCCCTCTGTCCCAAACCTAAGCCTCAACCGTGGGCAACACCAGAGTTACGGAAACTGCTGCAGCGCAGAACTACTCTGCATCGAAGAGTCCTTTCGCAGCCTGGGAATATGGTTCTTAAGCAACAGTATCGTTCTGTCAGACGCGAGGGGACGCTTCTGAGTAGGAGACTGAAATCCCGTTTCCTGATGCACCAGTTCTCGGCACTCCGACGAAATCCTAGAGGTCAGTGGGCTCTTCTTAACAGTCTGTCTGGCAGGCGGAAAGTAAGAAATCAGCCAATTGCATCTCTCAGTAGTCTGACAGAGACATTTGCTAACATAGTGCATGATCCAAGCCGGCCTGCTGACATATGTTTACGCCCAGCCACCCAACAGCCAACTACTGCTGCTGGACTGTCCCATTTTCGACCCGTAACTGTGGCGCACATCACCACACTGCTCAAAGCAACAAACACAAGTAAGTCACCTGGCTCTGACAACGTCTTACCAGCCGTACTGAAGCATGGTCGTGATTCCATAGCAGTTTCTCTCACTGATATTATCAATAAATCTCTGAGCACAGGGTGCGTACCAGATATTTTTCAAGAATGCCACAGTCAGCCCAGTTTTCAAATCAGGCGATGCAGAAAGCTCTACTAATTACAGACCAGTCTCATTATTGCCCATATGCAGCAAGATATTAGAACGAGTTGTCTTGGAGCAGCTGATTGCATTCTTTAAGTTACACAACATCATGTACGTGCCTGACAATCAATTTGCCTACCGTACCAACAGCTCGTGTGAGGACTGCCTAGCGCTAGTGGTCGACGAATGGCTCCAAGCCCTTGATAACAACGAGTACTGCGGTATAGTGTTTGCAGATATGAGCAAAGCTTTTGACCGAGTTAAGCATCAAGAGCTCATTGACGAGTTGAAGATGCTTGGCATTGCTGACACTGCACTTGCTTGGTTTGCAAGCTACCTGACCAGACGCGTCCAGCGAGTAAGAGTAGGACAAGAGCTAGGTGGGGCCCGCCCTTGCACAAGAGGCGTCCCACAAGGCTCCGTGCTCGGCCCACTGCTATTTTGCATTTACACCCGTGATGCACCACAGTGCTTCCAACATGCATTGAATCAACTTTATGCCGATGATATCACACTCTATATCAGGCACAAGTCCATCCAGATCATCACAACCCAGCTGAGTGCTGACCTTGCCGCTCTGGATCGCTACCTAGATCAGAAGGGACTGGTGTTAAACCCGTCCAAGACTCAGTTTGTCCTGCTCAGGCGACCGGGCAAGGAGCTGCCACCTGGCACCGCAGTCAACTGCCGGGGCACTTCCATAGCCCCATCTGCTTACGCTCGGTACTTAGGAATACTGGTTGACGAACATCTGTCTTTCTCAACCCAAGTGGATGCAGTATGTGCAACTGTCAATAGGAAGGTCGGAGCATTTGTCCATGCAAAGCAGAATATCAGCATTTTTGGCAAACGACTTTTCTACTTATCGATCATTCAGTCCACATTTGAGTTTGGCAGCACTGCATATATTCATTGCTTATCACAAACCCTATATGACAAGCTTCTTACTGCCAGCCGCGTAGCATTAAAGAGAATATTTTCGTTGGATAGAATGACTCCCACCACTCTTCTATACAGTCATACTAACTTGTACGCCCTTGAGAAACGCCTCAACTTCAAAACCTATGTATTTGTTTACCGCTGCCTGAATGGACTTGCTAGTCCTCTTCTGCGAGACCGCTTTACCTTGCGCGCCCATGGTGCTCGCACTGCAGCCACCACCCGTGGCCAAGTCTCTGCTGCTCTTGTTCTGCCCCCCCGCTAAAACCCAAAATGGCTTTAGTGCAATTTCTTATTTGGGCGCTGCCAGGTGGAATACACTTCCACCGGCTTGCCGCATGTCTAGTTCACCAGCTGAATTTCGCTCATCCATCAAATTATACCTAGGGTTCCCTGTAAAAAGGCGCTGACGCCTGTTGGGAATTCCCTAGTAAAAGAAGAATAAATAATAAAAAATAATATAATAAAGCTGTGTAGACCCTGGCTAGCGCCAGACGTTACTGAAGTAACGTCTTCTGCATAGCTACGGGAATTAAAGCTGTGTGGACCGTGGCTAGCGCCAGACGTTACTGAAATAACGTCTTCTGCATAGCTACGGGAACGAGAGAGCTTGGAAGCTCCGGGCCCTACGCTATGCATGGTCTCGTTGTGTGCGGATGCAAATTTTGGTGCTCCGCCGTTTTTCAGATATCTTTCAGTTTCAGGGTAGCCTCTAGCCCTTATACTTTATTTAGCGGATCAGTACTGAAGTAGATTGCGTAGTGCTTTGGAAGACCATGCCAACCTCCTCATCCCATAGTCCAAGTGTTGGGATGGGATCTTTGCATGCTCGGCTCAGTGGAGGCAAGTCCAAAGCTGTTAGTCCGTCTGATACACTCCGCTCGCAGGCACCACGATTAGCTACCCAGGTAGGACAGGGCAATGATGACGAGCTGCGTAGGATTTCTCATATGCTGAAGGAAATTCGTAACGAGCAGACGGCCAGTAAAGAGACCCTCAATCGTTTCATGGATGATGTGCTGACAAGGACGGAGAAGGTCATGGAGGAGTATGACGTGATGAAGAAGACCCTGTCATCTTTCGAACAACGACTTGCTGCACTTGAAGGCAGTCCCGTACCCGCGCCCTTACCCACAGCGACAGTACTAGCTCCACCTGATATTTCCGCTCTGATTCAAGAGGAAGCTGAGCGACTAAACCGGAAGCAGTACGCTATCGTACGTGGAATCCCCGATATGGATGGGGAAAAACTAGAGGAAATCTGCTTGAGAGCCCTGAGGGTCGACCACACCGCCTTATCTTCCACGGAAAGGCTTGGCACGGCGCGTACTACGGGCACACAATCGCGTCCAATACGGATCAAGTTCCAGAACAATGCCATCAAAGGCGCAATTTATCGCAGATTTGACCTGAAACTCGATGATGGCTCACCTGTGTACTTCTCCAAAGATCTTACCCGAAAACAGCTGGAAAGACAGTACTACCACAGTACAAACATCTGAGAAGTAAGGATGTCAAATGCCAACTCCCGTATGATGTCATTCTTGATGAGAAGGGTGTCCCACTAGCACTCGACAATCTACCTGTTCCTGCATCGAGCTCTCAGCCATAGGACATTCCTGGGAACCCTAGCTTAACAATTGCCCATTTGAACGTTCGTAGCCTGCGCCATAAAATTCAGCAAATCCACGAAATACTGCATGACAATGAGATCCATATTATTATCCATCAATGAAACTCATCTGGATGGCAGTGTCAGCGACCACTTGCTCCATATCCCTGGATACAGTATTTACAGGAAGGACCGTTCCCTTCATGGTGGTGGTGTCTGTCTGTATGTTTCATGCAGTCTGAAGGCAACAGTAGTACATGCTAGTAGTCACCCTGAGCTTGAAGCTCTCCACATTTTAGTCCGTCAGGGAAAGGACACAAGAGCTGAGAAGTTTATTGTCAGCACCGTGTATAAGCCTCCCAGCACTGGAGTGGATTTCTGGGAGTATCTGAGTGCCCAATTGGACTGTCAGCCAGTGCCAAAAAGTAAGCGAATTATCCTGGGAGATTTTAACACGAATGCTATCCCGCCTCACTCTCCTCAACTCAAGTACCTCAACCAACTCTGTGCAGAGCACTGTCTGCACAATATCATCACAGTACCAACACGGCTACCATCGAATACGTGCCTGGACCTGGTTCTACTGGAAGCTGGGCTTTGCCATGAGCAGCCCTCAGTCACTGCCGTGGACGACCTTGGTGACCATCACCTCGTAGTGTTTGACCTCCATCTCCACAGCTGGCACCGCATTCAAAAGCACGCCTATCGCAGTATTAGAAAACCTGGTATTGCCGCAATCGACTTCCGAAAGTTCAAGGAGGACGCCCGAGCACTTCTGGCAGTCAATTACAACGATGCAACTATTGATCTTCAAGCCGAAACTTTCCTGACATCACTAGCTGACCTTACTAACCGTCATGCTCCAGTGCAGCTAGTCAGACACCCAATCTGTCCTAAACCTATACCTCATTCTTGGACAACAGCTGAACTGCAGCAGCTGCACCATACACGGAGGAACTTACATCGACAGCTTCAGCGTAGGCCAGACGACTCAGCTCTTAAACAAAGGTATCGTGCAGCCAGGCGTCAAGGAAAGCGCTTGAACAGACAACTGAAGTCACAGCTTTTAATCAAGAAATTCCAGGATCTAAGGAATGACCCAAGAGGGCAGTGGCGTCTGCTTAACGGCATGACTGGTCGTAGACCCACCCGGAACCAGCCCACTGCATCAATTTCGTCGCTGACTAATACGTTTGCGGCCATTGTTCAAGACACCAACAGGCCTGGGGTTCTACAAATTCCACCTGAAGACAATGAGCAGCTACCTCATCTCACGAATTTCCAACCAGTGACAGTACAACACGTGTCTGATATTCTGAAGTCTCTTAATTTGTGCAAATCACCAGGGCCAGACAACGTGCTACCATCCATACTGAAGAATGGTGGAGATGCTATTGCTGAGTACCTCACGGACATAGTGAACGAGTCCCTCCAAACTGGTAATGTCCCCACAGTCTTTAAGCAAGCTATCATAAGTCCACTTATGAAATCTGGAGACCCTGATCTGGCGGCAAACTACCACCCAGTTTCGCTGCTGCCTATATGTGCCAAGGTATTAGAAAGAATAGTACTGGACCAGATAATGAAATTCTTCGCAGATAATGACATTGAACACGTACCAGACTCTCAATTTGCGTACCGTCGCAACCACTCTTGCGAAGACTGCTTGACTCTAGCTGTGAACAGATGGCTTTCTGCATTGGATAGCAACGAATACTGTGGTGTCATCTTCGCTGACATGAGGAAAGCTTTTGACAGAGTGGCACACTCCGCCCTCATCCAGAGTCTACATGACACAGGCATCAGATATGTTGCCTTGAATTGGTTTTGTAGCTACCTGTCTGACAGAATGCAAACTGTTAGAGTTGGTCAGGAACTTGGACAGTCACGCCCATGCTCCCGAGGAGTGCCCCAAGGCTCCGTTCTGGGCCCAGTCTTGTTTTGTATCTACATTCGCGACATAACACCCTGTTTTAGGTTTAGCCAAGACCAGGAATATGCCGATGATATTGCATTTTATGTCCGGCATAGTGACTGTGATACTGTGTTGGAGCGTCTCACTGCGGACCTTGCTGCTCTGGACAGCTACCTTACAGGGAAGGGACTGGTTCTTAACCCTGATAAGACACAATTTCTGCTATTACGTCGCCCAACTAGTCCCTTACCCACCACTGTGTCCATATCATGCCGCAACTCCACTCTCTAACCTGCGCACACAGCCAAAAACCTGGGCCTCATTGTGGATGAGCACTGGGCATTCGATGCTCAAGTAGAGCGAGTTTGCATTGCCGTCAAGCAGAAGGTCGGAGCCTACAAGCATGCCAGGCAGAACCTGAACCACAGAGCGCGTCGTCTTTTCTATCTATCCATTATTCAATCCACCCTTGAGTATGCTAGCTCTGCCTACATTAACTGTCTATCTCACCGTTCATACAACCAGCTGATCACAGCCAGCCGTACCAGTCTTAAAAGAATATTTGCCCTTGACCGCAGAACTCCCACTGAGACACTGTACGCTTACACCAAGATCTACACACTAGAGCAACGCTTAAAATTCAAGCAATACGTCTTTGTCTTTCGCTGTCTGCATGGTTTATCTAGCCCACTTCTCAGCCTCCTATTCACTCCCCGCAGCACTGGCCCACATTCTGCTGCCACAACCCGGGGCCAAGCTACAGCTGCTCTTGTCTTGCCTGCCTGCCACTCCCGGTATGGTTTCCATTCCATTGCGTATCTTGGTGCAGACAGGTGGAATGCGCTGCCTCCATCTTGTCGCCTGGCCGAGTCGCCTGATTTGTTTCGCGCTCACACAAAGTCTCATTTAGGGTTCCCAGTAAAAAGGCAACATTGCCTGTTGGGAAATCCCTAACAAAATAAGAAAAGTAGAAAGGAAAAGGACATATGGAAACGAGTTAAGAGTAACTCTCCACCACTGTAACTAGATATACAGTCAGAAAGTGCAACAACTAGGCACAAAACCGACAGAGTACTGAGACATTCGACGTCCTGACACCTAGCTTCAACACATCTCCGTAGCGCTAACCGACAGCCTTCCAACTTGGAAGGTTCAAGGTTATGGAAAGACCAAAGAGGGGAAGGCAAGCGCAACGAAAACGAGCACAAGCTACAGTCCCAACGGAACAAAGAATGTCGATTGTCACTGGACGATGACGAGACCAGTAAGCGATTTGACAAAGCGGTCTAACTACAATTCGAAGCAGCAAAGCAGCACACCACCCAACTTGGGTGGGTCAAAAATATCAAAGATAAGTTAAGAAGGGGGAAGCTTTGCGAGAACGAATTGTACAAGCCGAAATCTAAACTCCTACAGTACTCCTCATGCATGACATTGTGATGGACTAGTTGACTACAAAACAAGTTGTTTCACACGACGTACGTTTCGCCGTATGGTTCGTGACGGCTCATCAGGTGTGCAATTTGAAACTCGGGTATTGAGCCAATAATAAAAGTAGAAAGGAAAAGGACATATGGAAACGAGTTAAGAGTAACTCTCCACCACTGTAACTAGATACTATATACAGTCAGAAAGTGCAACAACTAGGCACAAAACTGACAGAGTACTGAGACATTCGACGTCCTGACACCTAGCTTCAACACATCTCCGTAGCGCTAACCGACAGCCTTCCAACTTGGACGGTTCAAGGTTATGGAAAGACCAAAGAGGGGAAGGCAAGCGCAACGAAAACGAGCACAAGCTACAGTCCCAACGGAACAAAGAATGTCGATTGTCGTCATCGTCCAGTGACAATCGACATTCTTTGTTCTTTGTCGTCATCGTCCAGTGACAATCGACATTCTTTGTTCCGTTGGGACTGTAGCTTGTGCTCGTTTTCGTTGCGCTTGCCTTCCCCTCTTTGGTCTTTCCATAACCTTGAACCGTCCAAGTTGGAAGGCTGTCGGTTAGCGCTACGGAGATGTGTTGAAGCTAGGTGTCAGGACGTCGAATGTCTCAGTACTCTGTCAGTTTTGTGCCTAGTTGTTGCACTTTCTGACTGTATATAGTATCTAGTTACAGTGGTGGAGAGTTACTCTTAACTCGTTTCCATATGTCCTTTTCCTTTCTACTTTTATTATTGGCTCAATACCCGAGTTTCAAATTGCACACCTGATGAGCCGTCACGAACCATACGGCGAAACGTACGTCGTGTGAAACAACTTGTTTTGTAGTCAACTAGTCCATCACAATGTCATGCATGAGGAGTACTGTAGGAGTTTAGATTTCGGCTTGTACAATTCGTTCTCGCAAAGCTTCCCCCTTCTTAACTTATCTTTGATATTTTTGACCCACCCAAGTTGGGTGGTGTGCTGCTTTGCTGCTTCGAATTGTAGTTAGACCGCTTTGTCAAATCGCCTACTGGTCTCGTCATCGTCCAGTGACAATCGACATTCTTTGTTCCGTTGGGACTGTAGCTTGTGCTCGTTTTCGTTGCGCTTGCCTTCCCCTCTTTGGTCTTTCCATAACATTGAACCTTCCAAGTTGGAAGGCTGTCGGTTAGCGCTACGGAGATGTGTTGAAGCTAGGTGTCAGGACGTCGAATGTCTCAGTACTCTGTCAGTTTTGTGCCTAGTTGTTGCACTTTCTGACTGTATATAGTATCTAGTTACAGTGGTGGAGAGTTACTCTTAACTCGTTTCCATATGTCCTTTTCCTTTCTACTTTTATTATTGGCTCAATACCCGAGTTTCAAATTGCACACCTGATGAGCCGTCACGAACCATACGGCGAAACGTACGTCGTGTGAAACAACTTGTTTTGTAGTCAACTAGTCCATCACAATGTCATGCATGAGGAGTACTGTAGGAGTTTAGATTTCGGCTTGTACAATTCGTTCTCGCAAAGCTTCCCCCTTCTTAACTTATCTTTGATATTTTTGACCCACCCAAGTTGGGTGGTGTGCTGCTTTGCTGCTTCGAATTGTAGTTAGACCGCTTTGTCAAATCGCCTACTGGTCTCGTCATCGTCCAGTGACAATCGACATTCTTTGTTCCGTTGGGACTGTAGCTTGTGCTCGTTTTCGTTGCGCTTGCCTTCCCCTCTTTGGTCTTTCCATAACCTTGAACCTTCCAAGTTGGAAGGCTGTCGGTTAGCGCTACGGAGATGTGTTGAAGCTAGGTGTCAGGACGTCGAATGTCTCAGTACTCTGTCAGTTTTGTGCCTAGTTGTTGCACTTTCTGACTGTATATAGTATCTAGTTACAGTGGTGGAGAGTTACTCTTAACTCGTTTCCATATGTCCTTTTCCTTTCTACTTTTATTATTGGCTCAATACCCGAGTTTCAAATTGCACACCTGATGAGCCGTCACGAACCATACGGCGAAACGTACGTCGTGTGAAACAACTTGTTTTGTAGTCAACTAGTCCATCACAATGTCATGCATGAGGAGTACTGTAGGAGTTTAGATTTCGGCTTGTACAATTCGTTCTCGCAAAGCTTCCCCCTTCTTAACTTATCTTTGATATTTTTGACCCACCCAAGTTGGGTGGTGTGCTGCTTTGCTGCTTCGAATTGTAGTTAGACCGCTTTGTCAAATCGCCTACTGGTCTCGTCATCGTCCAGTGACAATCGACATTCTTTGTTCCGTTGGGACTGTAGCTTGTGCTCGTTTTCGTTGCGCTTGCCTTCCCCTCTTTGGTCTTTCCATAACCTTGAACCTTCCAAGTTGGAAGGCTGTCGGTTAGCGCTACGGAGATGTGTTGAAGCTAGGTGTCAGGACGTCGAATGTCTCAGTACTCTGTCAGTTTTGTGCCTAGTTGTTGCACTTTCTGACTGTATATAGTATCTAGTTACAGTGGTGGAGAGTTACTCTTAACTCGTTTCCATATGTCCTTTTCCTTTCTACTTTTATTATTGGCTCAATACCCGAGTTTCAAAATAAGAAAAAAAAATAATAATAATAATATGCTTTTTTGCTTGCTCATCATGCATGTAACGTGTGAAAGGTGTGTGCACCCTGGCTAGCGCCAAACGGTACTGAAGTAACGTCTGTTGCATATAGCTACGGGATTAATATTTGGTGTTTATTTTTTTATTTTTTTGTGTCACGCCTGGCGCTATCCCGTATTTGTCCCGTACCATACCGTACCATCAAAGACAGCTGGCCACAAACAGCTGGCCACAATATTTTTGTTTGTTTGTGCCATCGGCATGCCTGGCGCTATGCCGTACCGGTCTCATTTTGCCGATCACGGGCGTTCTGGAGTCGACGGGATGTCTGTCCTGACGGTTCCTGTGACCGGCGCTGACTCTGCCGATCACGGGCGTTCTGGAGTCAACGGGATGTCTGTCCTACCGTTTCCTGTGACCGGCGCTGACTCTGCCGATTATGAATGTTCTGGAGTCGACGGGATCTCTCTTCCGACGTTTCCTGTGACCGGCACTGACTCTGCCGATCACGGGCGTTCTGGAGTCGACGGGAACTCTCTTCCGACGTTTCCTGTGACCGGCGCTGACTCGCCCGTTCAAGATTATTTTGGAGACGACGGGATCTCTCTTCGAAATTATGTTTTTGCTGACGCATCATATCACCTATTCGGCAACTAACGTCCATTCTAATTGCATTTCCTCGTCTCCCTTCTTCGTATTTCTTTCCAGAAAATCTCCCAATACAGCAGGGAGTCGTTTACATTTTACGAATTCATACCCATTCTTCCAAGTTGCTTCACGTGATGATCTTGCGTTTGAAAGCCCTATTTGAATATTGCGGGCAGCTAGCTGTGTTTGATGGTACGGTACGGTAGGGATAGGAACGGGACAGGTACTATCGAGGGTAATTTTTTTTTTTTTTTTTTTTTTTTTTAAATATCGAGGGTAATACGACATCGTCTCCCGTACCGTACCATCAAACATAGCTGGCCATTATACAGCTGCCCGCAATATTCAAATGCGAAAGGCTAAAGGGACAAGCTTATCTATTTTTGCGGATTTTCTTTCATAAAAAATAAACGTCACAGGCTGCTCTTCGGAGGTGTCCGCGTCCCAGCGGTCAGGGCAAGCGACAGCATCTCAGTGGGACACTTGTCCGTGGCCTTTGTACTGGAATCTGTGGGAGAGCCTTTCCAGGGACTACACACCTGGGTACAGGGTATGGACAAATCCCTGGCGGGCGGGGCTCCTTTTTTGTTCCTTTCCTTTTTATTTGTTTTTGCTGAGAAAGAAACGTTGCTGGATGGAAAGCTTTCTGTTCCCGCCAGCACCTTTGCTCTAGTAAAACATTGCTGGCTGATAATGGTCATTGCTCGTGATGTCAACTTAGAAGGTGACGGGAAGCTGGGTTTCTTGCCATTTCCAACTTCCTGACTCTGAAAATGTAGCTTGAACTACTTGTAAGAGCTCCAAATATTTCAGTTTTTCGATGAGCCAGACCTATTGTTGCGACCTGCAGAGATGAGGAGCAAGTGAGGCGTTGGATTAATGCCAATAATGGTGTTTATGGCTCGGACGACGCCAGCGGTTTTCACTTGTCAGAAGGACAGCCAAGTTGGAGCAGGCAGATGACAGATTATTAACTTTGAGCATTGATAGCAGAGTGGGTGGCTTGCCAAAGAGAATCGTCTCAGTACTTCATGGTTACTAGTATCTGACAAATGCCTCTTATTGCTAGTCTGCACTAGAGCATTAGCAGAATTGATCATGTCACAAGTAGTGTCAAGACTTGATGTCCTATGATTATACTCAGATCATGTTGCTACTTCACGGGAATATTCGTCCTGCCACTGTACACTCTTCCAGAATTGCATGCAGAAGTCACATGCCTGTCACAGTTTGCAAGGGACAGCGCGTTTGCACTGCTTACGGATTCAAGCGGATGGAGTGCAGACCAGATAAGAAGACATAATCCGGCTATTCAAATAGCTTGGGCTGCTAGACTCGTGGAAACATGGACAAGAATCTAAACCAGTCCACGGAAACAATATCACGCCACACAGGAAGCTAAATGGCAAACCAATCAAGTTCTTTGGTAATGAAGCCGTTCACCAACATTGTCCGGTTGCATGCCTAATGTCACTCAAACAAGACCAATGGATGTCACATGTACCTAAAAGATACGCTGTTGATCAACCACAACTCCAATACCACTGAGCAGCGTCTTCTATACAGATCCAATTAGATATTCAAGTATATGAGTGGAAGTTGCTGGTATAGTCTCTCCTAATGACCGCGTATTTGGCATAATGTTCTCTATACTACACTCTAGAGCTACTTACCTTTTCCGACATTGAACTCAGGCAGTGACCACTCGCCCGCAGAATGAGCCAATTGACACAAAAGACTTGCACCACATTACTGCACAATTCCATTATAATTATTGCGAGGCCTTGTGAAATGCTTCTCAATGCGCACCTGGAATACATCGGATTATAATCGCCAAGACAGCTGCCTATGTCTGTCTGTCTGTCTCTCTCTCTCTCTCTCTCTCTCTCTCTCTCTCTCTCTCTCTCTCTCTCTCTCTCTCTCTCTCTCGCTGTCTCTCTCTCTCTCTGCGTGTCTGTGTGCCTTTCGTCTGTCTAGCTCCCGTCTGTCTGTCTTTCTCCTTCTGCCTGTCTTTGTCAGTCTGCCTGTCTGTGTGCCTCTATGTTTCTCTCTCTCTCTCTCTCTCTCTCTCTTTCTGTATGTGTCTATGTGTTTCTCTGAGTCTTCGTCTCAGTTGTTCTATCTGCCTGTCTGTGTAACTCTCCAACTGTTTCCCTGTCTCGGTCTGTCTGCTTGGCTGTCTCTGCTTGTCTCTCTATGTTTGTCTGTCTGCCTGTCCCTGTATTTATGTCTCTATTTCTCGCTCTGCTTCTATTCTTCTGTCTCTCTTTGTCCCTCTCTCAGTCTCTTCTTCTCTGTCTCTGTGTCTTCTTCTTGATCTGCCTCTCTCTTTCTCTTTTTTTCTCCTGTCTCTGCCCAAGAACCCTCTACCTCTGGCTCTGACTCTGTCTCTGAGTCTTTGTGTCTGTCTCTCCTGTTGTCATTCATTTTGCCTGTGTGTCCCTCTGTTTCTGTCTCTGACTTTCTATGTCTCTCTCTGTCTGTTTTTCTTCTGAGTCTGTGTGTCTGTCTGTCTCTCCTGTTTTATCCTTAATGTTTGTCCCTCTCTTTCCGTCTCTGTCTTTCTCGATCTGATCGTCTGTCTGTTCGTCTTTGTCTGTCTTTGTCTCTTTCTCTCTGAGTCCGTGTCTCTATTTGTTACTCTTTATGCGCATCCCTCTGTTTCTGTCTCTGTCTTTCTGTGTCTGTCTCTATCTCTGTACCGGCCGCTGTTCTGCACATAATTTAATCGTGTGGCAGCACATACGTGGCTGTATATTTACCTATGCGTGGGACATTCACACCCAAACACGCACACATACACACACACACATACATTGTCTGTCTTTGGCTGTTTTCTCCTGATTCTGTGTGTCTGTCTCTCCTGGTTTTTCTTAATGTTTGTCCCTCTCTTCTTGTTTCTGTCTTTCTGGGTCTGATCGTCTTTGTCTGTTTGTCTTTGTCTTTGTCTCTTTCTCTCTGAGTCCGTGTGTCTGTCTGTCGCTCTTTATGTGCATCCCTTTTGTTTCTGTCTCTGTCGTTCTGTGTCTGCCTTTCTCTATCTCTGTACCGGCCGCTGTTCTGCACAGTCATAATAAAATCGTGTGGCACCACACACGCGGCCGTACATTTACCTATGCGTGGGACATTCACACCCAAACACACACACGCACACACATATACTTCGAAGTATATATATACACACACATTATCTATCTCTGTTTGGTATTCTCCTGAGTCTGTGTGTCTGTCTGTCTCTCCTGTTTTTTCTTAATGTTTGTCCCTCTCTTTCTGTCTTTCTGGGTCTGATCGTCTTTGTCTGTCTGTCTGTCTCTTTCTCTCTGAGTTCGTGTCTTTGTCTGTCGCTCTTTATGCGCATCCCTTTGTTTCTGTCTCTGTCTCTCTGTGTCTGTCTGTCTCTATCTCTGTGCCGGCCACTCATCTGCACATAATGAAATTGTGTGGCACGACAGACTTGGCTGTATATTTACCTATGCGTGGGACATTCATACACCCACACACGCACACACACACACACACACACGCCCAAACATACACACACATACACACACACTCGTACGCTCGATTATACAAGTACATGTAGTACTGCAGAAGTCACATCAGAGATATAATTAAAACTCTCTCTCTCTCTCTCGCTCTCTCTCGCTCGCTATGCCTGCCGCTGTGCGACAGCACTGTCATACAGATAGTGAAATTGTGTGGCACAGAACACGTACATGACTGTATATTTACCCACACGTGGGACATTCACGCATGCACACACGCACACACACACACACACACACACACACACACACACACACACATACACACACATGACCTGCAGCAAATAACATTTCATAGCTACAAGACCTTCAAAGAAAGTTATGTTGTCAAGAAGATATACAATGTCACGTAGAAGGATAATTGTAAAACAGCTTGCTGTCTAGAGCATTGGTAATACGAGAGAGCTTGGAAGCTCAGGGCCCTGCGCTATGCTTTTTTGCCTTGATGACCTAGACAAAAAAATGCATAGGGATGTTTTCTTTAAAAAATCATTTTTTTTTAACCTGGGATTCGAACCCGCACTATCGCGCGCCCTGCATGCAGCCCCCGATACACTTCGCATACATACTAATTCTTCCAAGTTGTTTCACATTGTGATCTTGCATTTGAAAGCCCTATTTGAATATGCATTGTGGCCAGCCATCTTTGATGGCACGGTACGGTAGGGAATAGGTACGGAACAGGTACGATCGAGGGTAATACGACACCGTCTAGCTGCCCGCAATATTCAAATAGGGCTTTCAAACGCAAGATTAACGTGAAGCAACTTGGAAGAATGGGTATGAATGCGAAGTGTATGGGGGAATGCATGTAGGGCGATAGTGCGGGTTCGAATCCCAGGATATGCCTGAAAAAAAGGAGAATTGAAAAAATTATAACATCCTATGCTTTTTTGCCGTCAGATACGAATAGCGCCAGGCGTGACACAAACAAACAAACAAACAAACAAACACACAAACAAACAAATACCAAATTAAAGCTGTGTGGACCCTGGCTAGCGCCAGACGTTACTGAAGTAACGTCTTCTGCATAGCTACGGGAATAAATTATCATATAATACATGTACATGTAGTAGGGATACTCTAGAGAGTCAAACTATCGGATAAATTAATGGCAAGCGAGAGTCTCTACTTTTTACAGTAGAGTGGGTGGGTACGCAGACCAGCGTAAGTCATAACAAATTGATAATAAAGTGTAACCAATGCTGGCAAAGGATCATGTGTGAGCGACCAAAGAGGCGTACATCACATGTCCTGTACCACTATAACCACACACAAACGTCCAGGAGAATTTCACGTACCGATTGGATCTATCATGCTGCCGGGATCCCTCATATATCTCATACTGTGGTACATAACCCTCGGAGAATTGCAAGGACCTAAATACGGCAAGCAAATCAGGGATTTTAGGTGCAAGACCCGTTGTTCTAGTTGTCTAGACTGCACTGTGTTCTTGAAAATACTGAGCCTCCACGTTATATCTGTTGATGTGGCATCCGTTGATCTCGTTTGAGTAGTAGTAGTAGTAGGCATGCACTGCATTACATTTTGATGAATGGGTTTATCATTTGGCTTCCTGTGTGGGTACTGTTTCTGTGGATTGGTTCGGAGCAATGTTCAGATGGTCCAGGCACTTGGCCAATTAATTATGGCAGTCCAAGCTAGTTGAATATCCGGATCACTTTCTCTCATCTGGTCTACACTCCATCCGCTTGCATCCATAAGCAATGCAAACGCGTTGTCCATTGCACACTGTGACAGGTATGTAACTTCTGCATGCAATTCTGGGAGAGCGCACAGTGGCAGGAGGTGCTGAGACGATCTGCTATAAATGCTCGAAATAATCTGTCATCTGCCTGCTCCAACTTGGCTGTCCTCCTGACAAGTGAAAACTGCTGGCGTCTTCAGGGCCATAAACACCATTATTGGCATTAATCCAACGCCTCCCTAGGCTGGGCCCTTGCTCCTCACCTCTGCAGCTTCTAACAATAGGTCTGGCACAACGAAAAACTAAACTTGATACTTGCACGACTAGTTCATGTAGTATGTTTGGCTGATAACGGATTTTATACAATGGTGTTGGTGACTAATGTGACCGTTGTGAAATCAATGTCGACCGACGCCATTCTTATCACTTTCAAAATATAATTCATTTCACTGAACTCGTGCCGTGGTCCATTTCCAATTGGCACACAAAGTGTGACAGAGGGGTGATAGCCAACCACGGCAAGAACAGAAGGGAAAGGGAGGAAAGAACGATGGACAAGCAGCCACCTAGGAGACATCCTATTGTGCAACATTATGCCATTGGAGAGCAGACCTAAAGCGGGAAACACATTAGGAAATCTTAACATGCAGGCAGGCACAGTGGGTTGGTCTAAGACCATGATTGAGAAACGGGAGGTACCAGGTTCAAGTCCTGCTTGGAAGCGGAAGGATGTTTTCCAACCGTGCTGCGACCCACAGTTAATTGGGAACTCGTGGCCCGGCATGAGTAATACATGGATGTGGCAAATGGGATCGAGGCCTTTGGCCTATGGTTGGTGGATCTGATCTATCATCCCCCACCGTTTAGGTGCCGCCTGATCATGGGGTGGTGGCGTCCCACGGAAGCGGAAATGTGGTTTTTGACCAGGGAGTTGTACGACTCCTTGTTCTTGACCTGCCCGGTACGCGAACCCCGTCGAATCGATTTAAACATGCTGAGAAAATTGCAGCCAAAAGGTCTGAGAAAGAAACAGAGGAGAGTTGGTAAATGCGACTGAATTAGCACGAGGAAGTGAGAGACTATTACGATTAGACCGAGACTAGGGTCCAGCGGATAATGCTCCGAAAACGTTCGTATAATGCTTATCATAATTCTCCAAAAATACCTTGTAATGCTGATTATAATGCTCCAACAAAGGCTATAATGCTTTTGGCTTGGAACAAAAATGGAAGAAAGGCTGCGCATTGTCAAATTTCCGGGAAAAGATGCATTTAGTCGATCTGCCTGTAAAGCTGCTACAATATCTCTCACGAGCTCCACCATGCAGTTCTTAGCACTATAAGACATGATCGCGTCTCCATTGGCTGCTCTCCGTTGCAACTTTGATGCAGAGCTGTGGCTGAATAGTGGGTGTATCAAATCTTTCCCCTTCCTTATCCATGTAGTGAGAGGTGAAACCATTATTGCTGGTGATCATTTGGATGCTGGAAGCTTATCATGGGTAATAGTATTTCTGCCTGCAGACAAGCTGTTACTGCTTCCACTCTGTGAAAAATGTCTTCATCTGAAACAGCTTACGTGAGGCCAGTTCCTGAGAGACGATCTCAGATTCAGATCCCTCCCATCTGCAGAAATCCTGAAAAAACGTTGTCAGAAGTTATTTATGTGGCTCCATATGCTCTGTTTGCGCTGTCTTCTTCTCCTGAGGTTGCGTGGAGACCAATAGTTGGCCACAATACTCTTCTTTTCTGATAGCACTTGACTGTGGGCCTTGGATTACAGTCGTCCACGACGAACTGTACGTGCTTCACCAGGAAAGTAAGACACGCGCTGCTGAGCACTAAAATCGACTTGGTACTGCGTCCATGAGAAATTCTAGTTCTTTTCGAGCCTGATGAGCTGGACTCGGGAAAGGCAGTTATTTGGAACAAGCTCTTTCCCTTTATAACCGCTCCTTAATCCATGTCCAAATTTATCAATGGATCAGTGTTTACTTCAGTATCGCTAGAGATGCTATGGCCAGAGCCTATGGCATAACAGGAAAACTCCTCTTCATCTGTTTGATATTCACTTCACTTACTTCTAGTCTCCTCCATGGCGCTCCATGATTTCTAAAAAAGAACTCCTCGTAAATCATCGTACGGATTTTGTGTAACAGCCGGTACAATACATGGCGTTGCACCTCATGGATTTAGCCGATTGTTTCCAAAAACTGGATATTCTCCCGACATTATACACTATGAAACTCGTCATGCCGCTCAAACCTCACATAATGCTCGTGTTATGCCGCTCAAACCTCACATAATGCTCGTGTTATGCCGCTCAAACCTCACATAATGCTCGTGTTATGCCGCTCAAACCTCACATAATGCTCGTCTTGTTCCTTTCTAGAGCTCCATATTGCTCTGATGCTCGGATAGTCCCATAATTCCGAATATGATGCCGGCATTATCCGCTGGACCCTAAGGGTCCGGGACAGAGAAAACCAAATTGTGTATGGAGAGTTGATTAGGAATTTTAAGACAGGTGCGGAACCGACATGTTGTCTTAGTTTTTTCAAGCAATATTCTGCTACGCGATTAAAATACAGAGTTGTTGTTTGCGTTTGATACGATAGAGCTCAAGACTAGGAGACGAACGCTGCTTGTTAATAAACAATATTCTAAAAAGAGATCTGTGCTCGATTTCAACGCAAATAGTCAGATTGTGCAAGTACACGGCACAAAACTGACAGCAGTCCGGAGTAGAGGTAAGCGGATGATGCCGACATACCTTTTGGCATAATCAGGTCCTTTTTTGGAAGGGGCATAAAAAGGCATCCGTAAAACAAGGGCAGACGCCCAATGAGGCTATTATACACACCTGCTATTGAAAGCATAACTGAAGGCATAATGTTTGGCATAATCAGGTCCATTTCGAGAACGCGCATAAAATGGCATCCGGAAAACAAGGGCAGATGCCGAATGAGGCTTTTATACACACCTGCTATTGAAAGCATAACTGAAGGCATAATGTTTGGCATAATCAGGTCCATTTCGAGAAAGCGCATAAAATGGCATCCGGAAAACAAGGGCGGATGCCGAATGAGGCTATTATACACGCCTGCTATGGAAGGATTATACATAGAGCTTCTTGTCGATTTGGAATAATATTTTAGGAGCCACTATAATATAGGACATCTCCCAAACGTTTAGCGTTTGCTTCTGGATTGGGTATTCCTCTTGCATAATATCATTACTGTCTTGTACTTCCACAAAGCTCCCAGTCCACATCATGACAATGGTCTTGAGTTCTTTTTTCATGACGATTATCTGTTCGTTTGGTCTTTTTGGTAAAGAATATAAAACATAATTGGCTGTTTTCTCCAGCATCCTGCCAGCATCCGCTAGAACGTAATCTGGTCATTTCCCCAGGATAATCCGCTTAGCCCTAGTACGGAGACATTAGACCACCTTACACCTGCAGTAGCTCAAACATATCTTTGAAGTGAGAGCCAACAACCTTCCAAGTATGTTACTAGTAGTAGTACGCGGAAGGCTCAAGTTGGAAACATCCAATGAGAGGACGACAATTTAACTAACCAGGTCAAGCATTATGACACTAACGATATCTCGGCGCGATTATCCTCGCCCTGGTGGGCGTGTGAAAGTGGAGCGGGTCGGCCGACAAATGGAGTGTTGAGTGATGCTGGTTGTGGTGTGATACATCGAACCTGTTGTCCAATGCTGCACGACAAATCAGCGATGACACGTCTCAGGACAGGTGTACACTATTGTTCGACGCACGTCCATCACCTCGGTGCACTTGTCCAATGGCGAGACATGTCGCTTTTTCGGATTGCCACACCAAAACACTAGCAGCAGTCGGCAGTGAATAGCAAGGCGCTATGGTGGCGTATGAACTGGAAGCGTACCCCTACACGATAAACAGGCGAGTGTCAGCTTAGCGACTCCTAATCGTACCCTCAACGCTACGCTATATCAATACGAGCGCCGTTGACCGATGAGCGAAAAAGACCAAAAAATATTCCCTGTCTGAGGACGTTGGATCGCCGGAGGCTTCCATTTTGGCAGCAAGAGCGGTGTTGTCTTGTGCCATGCCAGCTGTGTTCGATCTTTTTGAGAACATTTTTTGGCGAAGAGCTATTGGCTGATGCCGCCTCAAGTTCACAGCGAGGTTGTGAAGCCGAGAAAGTCGTAAGGCGATGAAGAACTAGACGTGCATTGCACCTACGGACTGACTGCCTAAGCCGCATGGCAGCCATTCTTCAGGAGTCAAGAAGACGCTGCCCGGACCCGACCTCCCACTCTAGGCCGACCTTCAGCAATATGCCATTCAACTGCTTACCCGAACTCTCCACATCTCTAGCGATACCAGACAACGCTGGCGCTTCGTATGGTAATAATGATGATGACGTCAGAGCGATGCCAGAGAACGTATCATGTATTCTCTACAACGAGATTGGCGATGAACCACGTGACGTACAAAGTCCGACAGCACGTTACTCCATTGGTGCGTTGATAGGGCGTGGAATGTTCAGTCGAGTTTTCAAGTGTGTGCAACAGGGAAGTGAAGGATGCGTAAACCCAACTACCAAGGAGCTTGCCTTCAAGCTAAGTGACGTCATTACCAACGTCTGCGAAGATCCAGAAGACGTACGAAACCTGGAGGCATTCTGCCATCGATCCGTGTCCGGCCACTCCAATGTTGTAGGACTCGTCGAGTCATTTTGTTTTCAGAATGTAGACCATTTCGTACTGGAGCTGTGCGATGCCACGCTATCGACATTGATGATGTCAAAATTGAGAATATCTCGAGAAGACATCTTTGATATGACATGTCAGTTGTTGAGTGGAATCGCTCACATACACTCCATGGATATTGTCCATGGCGATATCAGTCCGAAAAATATACTTCTCCACAGCGCTAGCGGTCAGCTGAAAATCGCAGATTTTGGTTGCTCTTACACCATGGACCGGACATATGGTGACCGCCTTGACAAGAATGACGTCATGCAGTCCGATGGGATGACGTCAGATTTAGTTAATTTGGGGAAGATACTGACGGAATGTGCGACTCGCCGGACCTTCACACCCACAGCCGGTGTAGTTGAGGAGATCCAGGGTCGCTTACCACATGACCATCCGTTTAGAATCATGCAGGACGAAGAGTTCTGTGGAGCGTTTGATTTTGTTTTCTCGCCTAAGCAACATTGGTTTCTCGAGACCTCTCGTTTCAGTGACGTGGAACTTCGAGTCTTGTTTGATGTCAACATGTGTGTAGTTAGACATCTAGGTCACGTGATGGAGGTGGAATTCAGGAGTTTGGTCAGTTTGTTGTTCATTTATGATTTTAAGGAGGTCGTTAGGCGACCAACTGCTGCTAGCCTCCTAGGAAATGCCAAATCATTATGGCTAAGCAATTCATCTGGTTTGCAGCAGCTGTTTCAAAGACTTCCAGTACCAAGAATGTCCTGATGTCTGATGCAGGGCCATGCACACATTCACTCGTTTTTAGCTTCATATGTCTTTGATATTGATGTGTCATAGTAGGGATTTGTGAACGTGAACTTTAGGCTTAGGCCATGTATACTTCCCCCTACCCACCCCCTACCCACCCCCTCCCCACCCCACACATATACACACACACCAATAGTATCTTAGCACCATTTTGGGATAAAGAAATCCTTACTGCGAACGTGGATTATTTTGTGTTGTCAATTCTCACTGGGCGCATCTTGCAGTGTTGTCAATTCAGATTGCAGTCTATCAAGTATCGTAAATTATCGGGCCATTGAATGTGATTTGTTTTCAAACATCTGAGTGTATTTTTGTGTGGTTGGCTGGGTGAAAAAGGCTAATACGTGGCACACGAGTTGCATTGGGACATAGGCCGTGTTCACATGAGAAATTTCAACCCGGGTACCCGGGTCGAGTTCAGCCCGATTGCAATTCTGTACGATAGAGAAAATAGGTGAGCGTTTACATGAAGACAGTTGACCTGGGTCAAATACTGATATGCCGCCAGAAGTCCACTTCTAGAGCCCTGTATTTGGCTCTAGAAGTTTATATTTGCCGCCAAAGTCCACTTCTGAGACACTTCGACTGTGCAGAAACCGTGAAAATGCTACACATGTGAAGTAAAAGAAAAGGCTCAACCCTGCCCTGCCAGCTATTTGGGCTTACGGGATCGCCATGGAAAATAATAATAATTATTTAAAAAGAACTAAAGGCTACAAAATTAATGACTCGAAGTGCCAGCTTCGGCAGCAACTAGGGAGGCAGAAGAAGAGACAGGGCCATGCTCAGCGAAAACAGAGCGGCTACCACGCAGGCACATGACACTTGCTCTGAGCAAAGCAAAGCTAAGGCAGCGGCGGCGGACGAATGACATGACAACCGAATACGGCAAGAGTAAATAAGCTCGCTGGGAGAGTAGTATTTTACTCTTGTTATTTGCATAGTGAAGTCGATCATGAAGGTCAGCTTTCTGTGGACAATGGAAAATCTACTTCGTCTCCTGCTCTGCATTCAGGATTACTGTGCATGCGTAGTGCACGCTCAGTGATCTACGTTCTAAAGTGAGATATTCTTTCAGTAGTTACCTTGGATCCGCACAGTGATCATGAATGCTACGAGAAGACTCGAAGAACTCTCATTGGAGTTCGCCGAGGCTCCTCCAATCTGTATTTTGTACATTAATGCCCTACCCCACACAGTTCTGAAATGCGTAGCGTTTAGTTGAACAAAGCACTATAATGCCATCAGGTTCGGCCTCATTCTCTCCGTGCTGCGCTGATGAGTCCACAAAGGACGAAACAGTTCTCTCCGCAGATTGAGTTTTTCGCTTTGGAAAAATTAGTTTTCATTGCTACAAGGTTCGGCTTCATGTTCTCTGTGCTGCACTGATGAGTCCACAAAGGACGAAACAGTTCTGTCCTCAGATTGAGAGTTTCGCTTTGGAAAATTTATTTTTCATTGCTACAAGGTTCGGCCTCATTTTCTCTGTGCTGCGCTGATGCGTCTACAAAGGACGAAGCAGTTCTGTCCGCAGACTGAGTATTTCGCTCCTGCTATTGTAGCAGTTGAGCACTCGCATGCGGGGTAGTGCCTTTGCTGTTTGCGATATGCAGAGCTCACTGACTTGTCAGTTTGATCATTCTGGCAAGGTATGTTCGGACCTGGTTTAAATCTGGCCCGAAAAATTTATTTTTCATTGCTATCAGGTTCAGCCTCATTCTCTCTGTGCTGCGCTGATGAGTCGACAAACTGACAAGATGACGAAACAGTGCGCAAATGCATGTACTGCAAAGTACCCGTAACTTCCTCTTTGTTTCGATGTATTGGTGTGTGGAACGGCTGCGGAGGGAGCTATGTGTCGATTGAGAGCGCATGGAGAAGAAGAGGAGAAGAGATTGTTTTAAAAAGGCTTTGGATTATGTCACTTCACCAATCAAGTCCTGCAAGAATCTCCTCTCTCGTGACCCACAGTCTTCGTTTAATTAACAAACCCCTCTTCATCCGGGGAATTACCCTCTATGACGGTTTTGATCATTTTCAGGGGGACTCCTTAACCTTGTCACATCGAAGAATTGACCACCCTGACTTTTGCGTGATTTTGCCAATTTCAGAATCCACCAGGTTCTCAAGCAGTGTCTTTAAGGCCTACCCAGGCGGTTGCTAACGTTACTACACATGACTACTGTACCCCCCCCCCCCGCTGTGTGTTGTTCACGTCGTCACGTGATACATGCATGCACATGCATAGCAAGAGATAGGATTACTACAATCATATCTCCGATTACGGTATGCTTGGAGTTAACATGAATATCCGGTACACCAGCAATACACACGATCAAGAGCACAGATAAAACGAATTGTTATCAGGATTCCATGTGTATAATTATTAATTATGTAATCCTGACAGGATGCATACGCCCTTTGCTCGTCTTACCCTGTTGTGCAATACGCACATGACTGTGTCTCAATCAGTCATACGCTCCGCCAGACATTCCGCTGGTATTTTCGAACCAGTCGACAAATCTGAAAATATGACCGCAGCATCTTGTGAGACAATCACGCCAAGTCACGCAGTTCTGCCCTGCAGCAGTAAGACGTCAGAATTACTAGAGAACACTGTCTCTCAATCACCTCCCAAACGCACTAGTCCCGGTCAACGTCATTGCGGAGTGCACGCCGCTCTTGAGTCCTAGTTACAACAGCAATACACACGTTGTCTCGGTGCGCTTTGCAAAGCGCCGCATTCAGATTTATCTATGGGAGATTTCTCGACACCATCCTCGCCAGAAAAGCCGCTGCTCAATCCCGGATCCATCCTGTCCACCAGCCATCTGTTTTCAGAGGCCCAATATGAAACTGGAGGAACACTGTTGGGTGCAGGAAGTTATGGTCAGGTCTTATCGGGTAAACGCGTGCCCGAAAACAAGGAGGTGGCCATAAAAGTAAGTCGAAAAACCACGACTTTCGCCATGGATGACGAGCTGGAAATCATGGAGTGGCTGCAAATGGGAGGATGCCATCGGAACGTGGCACGACTCTTAGACGTGGTGACGCGGTCAGCAACAGACTCCGGATCTCCGCCGCCGATGACGCAATCGCTCATCCTGGCCAGATACAGTGGGAATCTGGACGACTGGTTAGAAAAAGTTGATGTTGGTATACCCGTTGGTGTATATGCGGAGATCACGCGTGAAATCTTTTCAGCTTTGGCCTATATACATGACAAGACGATTGTTCATAACGACCTTTACCTGCGTAACGTCTTTGTCAGCAAACACGAGGGTTGTATTAAGATCGGGGACTTCGGCGAGTCCTTTTTCGTTCATAAAAAGCCAGACACTGAGGTATCATCACTAGAGTATTTTCAAAGAGATATGTGCAACTTCACTGAAATGGAGCTGATCAGTATGTGGACTGGGTTAATGTGGAGTAGACATACTTTCGACTCCGAGGGATGCGAGGGTTTTGACGAATTCAGAAAGCGAGGTGTTTCGGAAAGGGATATTCAAAGAAGCGTTGAACTGACCTATGATTACAGCTATAAGATGTCCATCGAAGCTGACTACTATTCTTCCCATAACTGGAAACACCTTATGAGAGATGAACCGGATATCCGTAAAATCGCAGACGATATGTTCGCTTGGCACATGAAAAGATGTGAGGGACCTCGCGGGCGACCAATTCCGCAACGGTTCGTGAGGCCCTTTATGGCGGCTTTACTGATTGGACCTATTGAGACGCTGACCTCTGGCTTTGTTTTGCGCTCATTCAATAAATGTGTGAGCAAGGAAGTGAGACTAGCTGCCAACTTGTACATCCGTGACGGAACGACCCATGAGGTCTTGACAGCCATTGACTAGACTCTCTCTAATCAGATCTGCACATCCATGGCCACCTCGCGCGATTCAGGTTTTTATATTCACGGCCCGTGCGATTTCGTTCACCCAGTTTAGATCCGCAGTGAACCAATGCCATTCTTTTTCTTTTTGAAATGTATTTCTTATATTTTTTGCATTGAAATGGCTTATTACTTATCGTCAGACTTCGATACCTCCCCTACATAAGCTGCCTTATCCTTTTCCTTCTGCTGCCAATCAGATATCCCGTTCTTGCATTCGCTGTCACCTAATAGCTCCAGTTTTACTTACCAATTCAAAAATTGGACTAGGAAACAGGAACGTTATGCCTTTTTAAAGAATCATTCTTCAAAGGACATTTTCGTTCCAATCTCATCAGGAGGATTCCACTGGGAAAGCTTCATCGACGTGCAAGACATTGCCGATACTCAAAAAGCAGTGAAATAAATAAACGCCAGTTTCAGTGAGACAGAATGAGAGCTGAGGGGAAATGGGTTCATATCAACTTATCACGTGAAACGCGATGAATCACGTGATAAGAAGTGCAACACACACTGATGAATCACGTGATAAGAAGCGCAACACACGAATCACGAGCTAAGATTAAGTGCAACACACACTGATGAATCACGAGCTAAGAAGTGCAACACACACACGAGCTAAGAAGTGCAACACACACTGATGAATCACGAGCTAAGAAGTGCAACACACACTGATGAATCACGAGCTAAGAAGTGCAACACACACTGCATGAATCACGAGCTAAGAAGTGCAACACACACACACGAGCTAAGAAGTGCAACACACACTGATGAATCACGAGCTAAGAAGTGCAACACACACTGATGAATCACGAGCTAAGAAGTGCAACACACACTGCATGAATCACGAGCTAAGAAGTCCAACACACACACGAGCTAAGAAGTGCAACACACACTGATGAATCACGAGCTAAGAAGTGCAACACACAGTGAGTGCGTTCGATTACACACTTGAATCGATTCATGAATCCATTCGCATGCATTCAAGTCGTTCGATTTCATGTCAGGAGCCCTGGAATCGATTCGGAATCCATTCACTCTATTCACATGGGGTGATGTGCAAAGCGCGAATCGATTCATGAATCGATTCGTTGAAAGTGGTATACTAGTACTAGTAGTTGGTGGTACGAGTGTTCAAAACCATTTTGAACTTCATACTGTTCGTCTTCTTTTTGACATTCTCTCTTTCCATCGTCCTTAGCTTTTGTTTGTTGTGAGCTGTTTTGGCTTTATGCTATACCTCTGGGGATGCCAAGTGATGGTTTTGAGAGGCTGGTGATGGCTATGAGCGAGAGTTTGCCGATCGGCGTCGACCTCGCTATAGCGATGAAAGTACTAGTTACTGCGCACCTGGCAGATATCACAACACGTCGGAGCGTCCAGGAGTAAGGGAATCTTGGGTTTTCACTGGAATCTAGTTCCTCCAGCATCGTATAGCCCACCGTCGGTGGATGACCGTCCAGAAACGTTGAACCTGGTCTTCTGTAGCATATCGCTGTCCTGCGAGGCACACTGAATACGCCTGCCATGTATTGTACAAATAAAACTCATGAAGTAGTGGACTCTACAGTGATGAGTCTATCCTGTATGCTGCAAAAGACGCAGGAAATGTGACTGGTGTCTGTACACTGGACGCCAACACCCCAGTCTTCTCCTGCAGGATCTGTTTGACATTGACATTATGCAGTGGGTCGACATTGACCTGGTTTGGCAGCTACTGTATATCACCTTATTTTCGGTGTTGTAAAATTTCGGTAAAAGCCAACCCCTGACCTTTCGGTGTAAGGATAAATTCGGTGTGCATGGCACCAAAAAAACAACAACAAAAAACAAAAAAAACGCTCTTGCACTAATATCTCCGCCAAGCAAGGCCAAAAGGCTCCACATATGTATACCGGTACATGCTATGTACAGGTATGTACAATGTACTACCGGTATACCAGTATACAAGTTGATTTTTTTAATTTGACAGTGATTTTCATGATTTTTACATATTTTTGGTATTTCGGAAAATTTAGGTGTAATGTTAAATTAGGTGATCCAGGACCAGTACCGAAGTTACCGAAATTTAAATTACACCGAAATAAAGGTGTTATACAGTATCTGCCTGGGTGGATGTAGCAGGTTGGCATTTAAATATTTGCGGCTCGTCGTCCAGTCCGGAATTTTCTTGTACCTCACGGTGGAGTACCCGCAGGGTTTGTGATCATCTTTGTTCACTTCAACACACACAACGTTCCCTTTGTCACTCATCTTATCCTGAGTACTGAATTTGCTGACGATATTGCGCCACACTTGTCACAACCTACCGCCGCTGCTGTGGTGGCTGGTTCGTCAATGGCGGTGACCAGGCTGACTGACTAGCTTCAAGACAGCGGCCTCGTTGTCAACCCAGCCTAAAAGCAGATTTTATCGATCCAGTCTCAGCGCCATGTTGACGATGCCCTAGTGACTGTGTGTCATGGAGTTGTATTGCCATCAGCGGTCATTGCCGTTCACCTTGGTGCAGCCCTCAGCAACTGGCTCAGCCCATGGGAGTCTCAAGAGGACAAAGTTGTTGCCAAAGCAGCTCAGAAGATTGGTGCATCGTGTGTAGGTGAGCACATAACTAGGACTTCCCGGCGCCTATTTGTCCAGGCTGTGATACTACGTGACATGCTGTACTGCACATTCTTTTCAGCACTGCAAGGCCGGCAGCTAGACAGACTTCAGGGGTCGCGCACATGCAGGCCGTCTGTTGCCAGTGCAGCATTCCGCTGGAACGTTCTTTCCTGCTGACATCCGTCCTTTCATTGCTTTTACCTTTCTGTTGTGCTCCTACTAGTCCTAGTGTCCATACAACATTAAACGACTACAATGTATTTTATTTTCCTTTCCGTTCCCCAACCAATGAATAGTACAACGTAGATTCTCTTTCTGCATACTTAAGTGTGTGCCCCCGCGCGCGCACGCACGTGTGTGTGTATGTGTGTGTATACCTCACTCGCCACTCAAAGTTCTGTTCCCCATGACTGAAACATTGTCAGTCCTTTCAGGACCTGCCATCATCTGCGGATGGGCATTATTGTATTGTGTGTGCGTGTGTGTGTTTCATTCAGAATCAGATCCGCTATCGTTGCTATAAGAGAAAATCTGTGGGTATACATCCAGTGAATTTGTAGATGTGCGTGCTTTTCTCGCTACGGGCGCATAGATGGGAGATTGTGTGTGTGTGTGTGTGTGTGTGTGTGTATGTGTGTGTGTGTGTGATGTTCGTCTGTGTGTATGGGGATATTGTCTGTATCGGCTTTTGGTACAAATGTTCAGGTCTGTGCTTGCATGTGTGAACATGAAATTGTTCGGTTCTGTGCATGCTATGTTGTATATTATTGTATGTATGTGTGCAATCGTGTGCATTTCCACGGAAAGTGTAGAGAAGCGTGGAGAGTGCATTCATCCCTCATCAACCACTCCCCCCCCCCCCCTCAGACTCGGGGCACGAGAGTTTTTTTCTGCGTACCTCTCATCTTTTTTTTTGTTTCTCTCTGGTACTAGTACTGTATTGATGTACATGTGCCTCGATGTGTTCCTCTATCTGCAGTCGTCTTTATCCTTTGATCAAGTTAACGTTTATTGTGCTCTATTTATTGTGCGAATCAAAAATAATAGCACAAGTCATGCTAGAGTGACGACATGTGCGTGTAGTAGGGTTGATGCGATGGGACGCTATCACACATTGGGCAGATTAATTGGGCATGATTGTGCTCAGTCCAAACAGTGAACATAATAATTATCTTCAGTGACATAATGACGGTAGCGGCTAGCCACTACTAGGTAGCTGGCACTAGTCGCTATTGCTTGTTTGACATGTGCCGCCAGAACCACTGTTGTGTCATGGTGTGGACCGACATGACCTATTCTGGGGCATACTGAGGTACTTTGACTTTGTAGACAGCATCCACTAGTAGTACTCGTAGCCCTTGGCTCTTTGTACGTCAACCACCATTGCATGGATCGATCGGTGACTATGCACTTGGAGGTTGGAATAGCCCGCGCTGAACGGATCTTGCCATGGCCCAGGGAGTAAACTCGCTTACTCGACTATCATGAGTGGCGCGATTTGTCCATACCATGTTGCGAGCTCACAGTTGTTTGGGCACGTTCAAGTTGAGCTGCACCACGAAACAAAACGCAATCTGCCAGGTGCGCAGTAACTAGTATTTTCATCGACGCCGATCGGCAAACTCTCGCTCACAGCCATCACCAGCCTCTCAAAACCATCACTTGGCATCCCCCAGAGGTATAGGATAAAGCCAAAACAGCTCACAACAAACAAAAGCTAAGGATGATGGAAAGAGAGCATGTCAAAAACAAGACGAACAGTATGAAGTTCAAATGGTTTTGAACACTCGTGCCACCAACTATACCACTTTCAATAAACCGTGACGCCATTTTGTTTTAACACGCATACGGTCCACTACTGATGATCTCTAACTTACATGTACTTCACAAACAATTAAGGTGGCAGACTACCCAAAAATTCGCTGAAAAATCGAATTTGTAAATTCATATTGAGTGCTACGTCAGTTGAAAGAGCATGAATAGCTGCAAATTCTCTGAAAACTGTGTCCCGATCTGACCGGCCGTTCAAGAGTTACATGTATGACCGAAAATGTGCCCTTGCAAGGAAAGATTTTTTTGTTGCACTGTATTTGAATGTGAGCAGACCGTGCGCAACTTGTCGTATCATGGAAACACGGTGAAAGTGTGCAGAATTTTGCTTCCAAGTCCAAAAAAATCAGGTTTTTGAGCCACGTATTGGGCTGCACGGCGGCGGGCGAAGCCCAAGCCCATATGGGCCAATCGCGGTCATCCGCGCTTTTATAAGAACGAAATGGCGCTTTTAGTGAGATTTTGCATACAAATCCCCATCTAGTAGGGCGCAGTCACCCAGTTTCGGTGGAAGTGCGCGAGTTCGATTGGGATTCAAGTAGGAAGAGAGCGTCTCAGCTTTCTCGGACCAAGACCATTCGACTCAGCACCCCGAAGACTACAACTGGTGAAATTTTAATTTTTGCCTTAACTTCCCCTTTAAGGGGGCAGCCTACCCATAAATTTCATATGGCATTCAATTGACCGTAACTTTGGTGTTTCTCCGTGGATTTGAGTGAAATTTTGACCACACACTCCTGCCACTATGCTGGCCCTCAGGACATGATTTACAAGTTCTTGCGCGTCGCTGACAGGCTTTCCAGGCCGGAAAAACTCAAATTTCCGGCATAGTGCCACGGTGTGCGAGCCACCCAGGAGCCAAACAAATGCATTTACATTTTTTTCACATTTTCGTGCCCATTCTGTCCGTGCGCGGAACCCAAACCTAAAACAAGTCAAGAAGCAGCCATGGGTGGTGGGGTAGGGCCCCTCAACGTGGCCCTGGAATCTGTCACAACGGAACGAGTGGGCGTTCTCTCGCGGACTCCCACAGACCCAAGTCAATTTTTGAATTTTTTTAGGTTTAGCACGTGCTACGAGGTCGTACCTTTGATACAACATCCAGTGCTGGGACCTCCACAGCAAGCCATTTCCACAGCGCTGCACACCAAATCCAGGATGCCCTCAGAAACCGGCAAAGACTGCCACTCACGTTTCACTACTGCCTAGTACTGAATCCTACCTGACTTCTTGACACGACTCAAACTTGCCAAAGTCACTAAATCAACGTCAACTACAATAATCAAGCCACATATCTGCAACGTCACGAGGGTGCTGGCAAAAGTCCTGCTGCACGGCGGCGGGCTTCGCCCGCCGCCGTGCAGCCCAATACGTGGTTTTTTAACGTGATTTTTTGGACTTTTTTTTTGGACCATTTCGTTCTTATAAAAGCACGGATGACCGCGATTGGCCCATATGTTGTAGTCTTTTGGACGCTGAGTCGACTGGTTCGTTCCTCCTTTATTCCCAATTGAACATGGTTGAACAAGCGGTCACGTGCTCCTGCGTACACCAGTCACCTGGTCACCGTGCCTGCAGGGTACAACGTACTGGCCTGTTTGACCTTTTTTGGGTGCAGTCATGTCACTCGAGGTGAACTCGAGTTGAACCTTGGTGTGAAAGTTGTCGCCTGCTGGCGTGGTGACCAGGTGATTTGGGCACCCAGGAGGAGCACGTGACCGCTTCTTCAACCATGTTCGATTGGGAATAAAGGAGGAACGCTGCATCGCAGCCTTTTCGGACCAAAACCAGTCGACTCAGCGTCGAAAAGACTACAACATATGGGCCAATCGCGGTCATCCGTGCTTTTATAAGAACGACATAGCACTTTTAGTGAGATTTTGCATACAAATCCCCATCTAGTAGTAGGGCGCAGTCACCCAGTTTCGGTGGAAGTGCACGGGTTCGATTGGGAAAAAAGAAGGAAGGGAGCGTCGCAGCTTCCTCGGACCAAGACCATTCGACTCAGCACCCAGAAAACTACAACTGGTGAAAATATGATTCTAGGGTATACATGTACTTCCCCTTTAAGAGTTATGACTAACTGTCCACCAAAGTCACCAGATGGGGTGATTCATTGGCAATGCCAATGTATGCCTGGGGGTCCATACCGTTGATCCAGCGTGCGATGGAGAGCGAGGCAGTCCAAAGCTGGTATGCAGATGATGCCACCACAGCCAGTTCCATTCCAAGGCTACGCTGCTGGTGGGCTGCTATCGAGGAGCATATGCCAGCGTACGGCTACTGGCCCAATGCCTCGAAAACAGTGCTTCTCTTGAAGGCCGAGTGCGAAGATGCTGCGCGTCGGATGCTCCAGGGCACCAACATCAAAATTACAACAGAAGGTTGCAGACACCTTGGATCGTGTGTTGGCACTGATGAGTTCTGCCAGCAGTACATAACCCGGAAAGTCGATGGATGGTGTCTCGAAGTACACAACTTTGCAGAGATAGCCAAACCCAGCCCAAGGCGGCCTATGCCGCGTTCACCCAAGTCTGCGCCACTAGTGGTCATTCGTGGCCCGGACAACATCCAGCACAAAGCAACCACCTCACCGTCTGGAGCCGGTAATCTCTGAAGAGTTAATCCCAGCCCTGCTACATCGCATGCCACCTGGGGTGGTAGAACGTCAGCTGTTGTCTTTACCATGTCGCCACGGAGAACTGGGCTTCGTATCCCCCATCCATGTCCCTCGCTTCCCAGTATGATACATCTAAGCGGAGCACTTCGTTAGCCGTCAACAACATCCTTTACCGTACGCTCATGCCGAATGATGTGGACGAGCCTTTACCATAAACTCATGCCGAATGATGTGAACGAGCCTTTACCGTAAACTCATGCCGGATGATGTGGACAAGCCTTTACCGTAAGCTCATGCCGGATGATGTGGACGAGCCTTTACCGTAAGCTCATGCCGGATGATGTGGACGAGCCTGCACGAGTTGTTAAACTCCGTGCGTGAGCGGAAGCGAAACGGCAGGAGGACGAAGAAGCCACTGCGCTGAAGGGCAGCCTGAATGCCAATACCAGACGTTGCGTCGATCTGGACTCAGAAAAAGGAGCGCCGTCGTGGCTCACCTGCTGCCCACTGAAACGACATGGTTGCGTGCGGATGTAAAAATGCAGTTTCCTTCCGCTACTTCTGGGTACCACCTCGGCTCTCCAGCAACTGAGCTTGCAGCAAGGGGTCTGCGCAAGGCATGCTCTCTCATGCTCTACTGGACGGTATCCCACGCTGCAGCACAATGAGATGAGGGACATCACCGCGACCATGCTGCCACAAGTCGCCTACAACATGTCAACGTAACCAGCACGTCAGCCCCTGACTGGCGAGCGACTATCACTACGTTCTTCCATCAATGAAGACGGATCTCGGGTCGACATATGAGCCAGTGGCGTTTGGAGCGGGCAATTGGAGCGCGCATTTTTTGATGTTCGGGTTTTCAACCCTCATGCCGTCTCAAATCGCTCCCAAACCATCGCTGCTACCTGTGTCAAGAACGAGAAAGAGAAGCGCAGGTCATACCAATCTGTACTCTCTTGTACCATCATCCTTCAATGCGACTGACCCCACGATAGTCGGTCAGCCTTTGGGTCATCCTAATAAAGTTATTAATATTATTATTATTATTATACGAAGAGTGTGTTCGTGAGGTTGAACTAGGCATTTTCCAAATCGGCCAGCCGAAAAATAAATCACCGATCCTTTCGCCGAATACGCAATTTTCGCACTGAATTCGTCGAAATCGATGTTTTGGTACCTCAACAGAATGCAAATACAACTATTTCTGTAGCCATTATCTGCGGAAGGTGACTGCCACTTTAGCGTGCATTGCCGAAAATGGTCAGCTGGAAAAGACGCCGAAATCAATAATTTAAAGAGTCGGCGTGGAGAAAGCAATTTTATTAATGCAATAAAGAGTATAATAGATGCAGACATGGCCAGACAACAAGTTCATGGAATTTTTAAGGATTTTTATGTTATTCAAAATCGATTTTCGTGTTCCGCTCATCAGTGAATAGTATCGGAACTGAGGGTACTGTGTACAAAAAAGAACATTTTATAACAGCATAATTACGAATGACCGAGGGTCCTCGACGTCTGTCTCACCGTCCAGTAGCGACACTGACTCACGCTGCTATCTGGTATTCACGAGGTGTTTATCGCGCTGGAAGCGGAGCGTCTCTGTAAGTTTGTATCCCTGGTGATGTTTATGCCTGGAGAGCACTATATAAGTGGTGCTCTTCAGGCACAATCTTCCTCAGCCTACTCAAGCTCAACTGATGAGGGGTGAATTCCCCGAAACACTGTGTATTGAGCAGGGAGTGGTGCTTTCTTGCAGGTTTGCCGAGTCGAAGGTTCGATGGACTTCTCGTGTGCTCTGGATGGCAGTCGTGAGTCAGTCAAGTGTCAAGTAAACCTGATGCTAGCCATGAGAAGACAGTAGCATGCACTGTTCCCCTATGTGTGTACCTGTTTTAGTTTCACTTGAGATTTGAATGCAAAATTGCTAGTTTTTGTGCCACTTGATTTCACTTTTGCTTGTTTTTCTTTCCTAGTACCAACCAGTGCACCCGCTTTGTTAATAAAAAGAATTTTCCAGCCAATAGTGATAGTTCTTGTATTCTTCTGATTGTTCTCGTTTGTTATTTTTTCTTATTTTGTTAGGGGATTTCCCAACAGGCAATGGTGCTGTTTTTTTTATTATTATTATTATTATTATTAAATGACCCAAAGGCAATGTGCCTATCGAGGGGTTCATTTGATTGAAAGAACAGTAGATGTAGATGTATGTACAAAGAGAAGTAGGGATTGATGATGGTTTTGCTGGGAACCCTAATATGTGACTTTGTGAGAGCGCAAAACAAAGCTGGCGACCCGGCCAGGCGACAAGATGGAGGCAGCTCATTCCATCTGTCGGCACCAAGACACACAATTGAATGGAAATCATGCTGGAAGTGGCAGGCAGGCAAGAGCAGCTGTAGCTTGGCCGCGGGTTCTGGCAGCAGTAGTATGTGGGTCAGTGCAGCGGGGTGTGAAAAGGAGGCTGAGAAGTGGGCTAGATAAACCATGCAGACATCGAAAGACATTAGACACCCTTAGCAAACAACGGTAACGCTATTTTTTACGGTACTCGTACCTTGATCGACCAAATACCGTTGAAGCTGCAGCGTATAAACGTTATGGGGGCTGATTTATCGTTGTGACCAACGGTACGTGTTTTGGCCAAATATTGCATAGTCCGTACGCATTTCACCTTGTATCGCGTATATGGTGACAAAAATGGTTGTACCGCGCGAAATCAAAGCTACTCTCGTGGCAATAGCGTACTAAAAATAGCGTGCATCTTGCTAAAGGTCGAACCCAAATCACGGTATTTTCCCCCTTACGATAATACCGTTACAACATAACGTTTTTTGCTAAGGGTGTCTATTGTTCTTTCTTCCCTTTTACTTTCTGTTTTCTTGCTCTGGTGTTGTTGAGGCTTCAAAGCCCCGAAGGCCCTAAGGGCGAAAATTTGGTTTACGATGATTGCAGAGTAAGACCGTGGTGGTCGCTGTTGTTGTTGTTGTTGTTGTTGTTGTTGTTGTTGTTGTTGTTGTTGTTGTTGTTGTTGTTGTTGTTGTTGTTGTTGTTGTTGTTGTTGTTGTTGTTGTTGTTGTTGTTGTTGTTGTTGTTGTTGTTGTTGTTGTTGTTGTTGTTGTTGTTGTTGTTGTTGTTGTTGTTGTTGTTGTTGTTGTTGTTGTTGTTGTTGTTGTTGTTGTTGTTGTTGTTGTTGTTGTTGTTGTTGTTGTTGTTGTTGTTGTTGTTGTTGTTGTTGTTGTTGTTGTTGTTGTTGTTGTTGTTGTTGTTGTTGTTGTTGTTGTTGTTGTTGTTGTTGTTGTTGTTGTTGTTGTTGTTGTTGTTGTTGTTGTTGTTGTTGTTGTTGTTGTTGTTGTTGTTGTTGTTGTTGTTGTTGTTGTTGTTGTTGTTGTTGTTGTTGTTGTTGTTGTTGTTGTTGTTGTTGTTGTTGTTGTTGTTGTTGTTGTTGTTGTTGTTGTTGTTGTTGTTGTTGTTGTTGTTGTTGTTGTTGTTGTTGTTGTTGTTGTTGTTGTTGTTGTTGTTGTTGTTGTTGTTGTTGTTGTTGTTGTTGTTGTTGTTGTTGTTGTTGTTGTTGTTGTTGTTGTTGTTGTTGTTGTTGTTGTTGTTGTTGTTGTTGTTGTTGTTGTTGTTGTTGTTGTTGTTGTTGTTGTTGTTGTTGTTGTTGTTGTTGTTGTTGTTGTTGTTGTTGTTGTTGTTGTTGTTGTTGTTGTTGTTGTTGTTGTTGTTGTTGTTGTTGTTGTTGTTGTTGTTGTTGTTGTTGGTGGTTTCACAAATGCACATTTCACAAATGTTTGCTGAAGAATGTTGGTACATGTGCAATGTTGATCCTCTTCCCTCGCGTATACTGCGCCGTTTGCCAAGTTCTTTTTCCTCTTTTTTCAAATTTTTCCTGCTTCTCTTTCTGTTCTCCGCTCTGGTGCGTGATCAAGAGCCATATTTGTTTCCCGTGCAAGTGACCTTTCTGTCATATTGTGTTTGGCAGGAAGTAAATTGTGTCATAGGATAAGCAGATACAACTGCGTAACAGTTGTGTCAGTGTCGGGCAAATAATTCCAAAGTCGACAAAGTCGACCTATACATGACGTCCGCCGTACATGTACATGAAGACATCCGTGGTAGTACCAGCCAAAATACACGATCTTTTAAAGCAACTGAAATGCTTTCTAATCGCCGGAAACTGTATTCCATATCCTGGGACACCAAACAGGAAATGGAGCTTAAAGAAAGGCAAAATGTGTGTTCAGTTACTCCGACTGGCCGAAATGGCGAATGCCGTGAAGAAGCTGACACAATCATGTCACACCGCTCGCAATGTACTGTACTCAAAAGGAAAGAACAGCGGGCAGCAAATGTGAGCCAAGACTATACTGCCTCGTACTGTTGTGTTTCATGCTACCAAGTGTCTCATGAATTTAGCTCCGGAAACATGACATACTGAAGCAGTTCCAATGAGACCTATATCTATAAGCCTAAGAAACTAAATGACTTATAATTATTCCCTGGTCACGGGAAGGTGAAAACAAATAAAAAGATAAATGGCAGGACGAGAATGGGAAATACGAACCGAAAACCTCGAAATGCCTTGCAACGGGAAAGGACGAAAGAAATGAGTCAATCGCTAAGCTACAAGACTTCATTGCAAGAACGAGCAAATCGAATTGATATTCTGCTAAAGCCATCGCCCCTGGAATATGAGCCGAAGCTGACCTCGGGGTGCTCCATGATGGACAACATGGGCACATTTAGCTGAGACGAAAAGCTGGTCTTCAGTGCCAGTATTGTACTCAACATGCCAATAGAACTGTTTCATACTTTGTGGACTCGTTAGCGCAACACAGAGAAAATGGGGCCGAGCCTGATAGCAAAGAAAAAAAGAGATTTTCCAAAGACAGATTAGAGCCAGTCCTGAACGACCTTGCCAGAGTGCTCAAACCGACGCGACAACGAGCTCTGCGTAAGTAAACAACAAAGGACTACCCCACAACTACCACAAGATCGGAAACGAAATACTCAATCTGCGCTGTACAGGTATTCAATTTTTTTACAATATTATCCAAGCGCAGCCTTAGCAGGAAGAAATAGCTAATATGGCTGTGAACTTGGAAGCGGATGGATTTTTCCAGCCGTGCTGCGACCCACAGTTAATTGGAACTTCGCGGCCTGGCACGAGGAAAACATAGATGCAGTGAATGGGATTTTTGGTCCTTGACCTGGGCTTGACTTTGAGCTGATCTACTCACCTCCCACCGCTTTAGGAGCTGCATCTGCGCCTTGATCCTTGAAGGGTATCGGGGATCATTTCCATACTTTGCGCCAGAGGAGTTCTTCAACGAAATCTTCGACTTTTGCTGACGTTTGGAGCTTGGCGCTGGTGCTCGCACGTTTATGGCGAAAGGATAGCAAGAGGCTAGTGCAGAAACCAGGACACGGTGAGCTGATCGATCGCATCCTACAATACCTGGCAAACGTTGCGAGCGTCCTTGGCGGCGTCACAGAGGAGACGTTCTGCGACGAAACGCGACTGCGCATGAAAAAGTACGACAAGTTTGAAGATGTGCTCAGAACAACCATGCATACTTCGATAGTTAGGACAAAACTTACAATAAAGAATTTTACTTCAAGTAAATGAAAGGAATAGGACATACATGTACTCGAAGTATGTACAGTCAACTTCGCTAATAACGGCTGCGAATATAACGACAATTCGCTAATAACGCCTGCGAATAATTATAACGACAATTCGCGAATAACGCCGGACAGCATTTCCATGTCCAGAGCGAACTCCGATCTAACCTGTATACATAATATGTCCGAAGTCTCATTATATTGCGACTTCGGGTATATGGACACTTCGGGAATAAGGACACTTTTCTGATGCCCCGCCGCGTGTCGTTATACGCAAAGTTGACTATATACGAGTTAAGAGTAACTCTCCATCACTGTATCCAGATACTATATACATGTACAGTCAGAAAATGCAACAACTAGGCACAACATTGACAGAGTACTGAGACATCCGAACTTCGGCAGGGCAGGGTTGGGCCTTTTTTTAAACGAAAGAGCTTGGAAGCTCAGGGTCCTACGCTATGCTTTGTTGCTTAGCTCATCGTGCATGTTGTGGGAACTGATGGAAATGTTTCCTGAGACTGCGCTGACTCTGCCGATCACGGGCGTTCTGGAGTCGACAGGATCTCTCTCCCGACGTTTCCTGTGACCGGCGCTGACTCGCCCGTTCACGCCTATTTGGGGGACGACGGGATCTCTCTTCCACAGTATGTTTTTGCTGACGCATCCTATCACCTATTCGGCAACTAACATCCATTCTAATATCATTTCCTCCTCGTCTTCCTATTTCTTTCCAGAAAGTCTCCCTATACATCAGGGAGTCGTACTCTATTGACAGCTACCCTAACGGGTCACGCCGCGCTCCACCCAAGCATGGGTATGATGAGGGACAGTGGCAACAGAAACAAACAACAGCAAACAGAGAGAGATAGCAAGAGAAAGACAGCGATAGTAGTACATCTGGTGTGCGACGTGTAGAAAAGAGAGATGACAAGAGATGCGCACAAAAAAGGAAACAATAATTATTTTTGCAGTTCCGAAACAATCAACCATGTGATGGAGTGTGGGCACCCGAAGTCCCACCTGGACTCCACTGGAAGAACATCCCACGCAGGGATATCAGCGATAGGCCAAGCGTTGAAGAACAGCCATGAGGACACATCGTCTAGGAGTCCACCGCGCTCGAACTGCAATTGCAGGTTCAAACAATTTCCCACGCGTCGTCAGGCAGCGTTACTCTTCTCCCTGCATCACCATCCATCTCCAGTAACCGTCTCCACTCACAGCTCATGCCTCTGCCACCACTGTACTCCTCCGAGGTTCGCAGTTTGAAACCATTCGGGGGTCAGCTACACTACCGCGAATGGAGAGACGAGCGGGTTCGAATCCCAGGTTATGTCTTAAAAAAAATGAAATTTTTTAAAGACCGGGGGATGCATGCAGGGCGCGATAGTGCGGGTTCGAATCCCAGGTTATGTCTTTAAAAAAAAGGAATTTTTTAAAGAATTTATAACATCCCTATGCCTTTTTTGTCTAGGTCATCAAGGCAAAAAGCATAGCGTAGGGCCCTGAGCTTCCAAGCTCTCTCGTATAGCTATGAATAGGATGAAGGCCGCAGACATCACGCAACTACGTTACTTGTTTGACATGTATTACTGTGTATTTTATAACAAAAATATTATTGAAAACCCAGAATCGATTTTCTCGTTCCTATCATCAGTGGGAAAAAACGGAACTAAGGATACAACCAAAGAAACTGAAGTTAAGTACTGTAAATAGAAATGTGTTAGAAATAACATCAAGATACAAGTGCAATGAAACCACTAGAGGAAACGCAAAAAAGGTAACAAGATTACGTAACCAAAGGCGAGAAGGCACTGAACGAAGTGTCAACCTACGAATACAACTTCAGTGCAACAATGTGCTCTTTCTGCTTACACAAAACAGGCTTATGAATACGTATACAAACTGCCTCTAGGACTTTCAACTGTTGGACATAACGCGCACGACACAGTACAGAAAAATGAGAGTCATCATACAGCACCAAGACAGTCAGGAGGAGATAACAAGTGTAGATACACAGCTGACTTCTTACGATCAACACATTCATCCGCCTCATCTCGCGATTCTGGGTTTTCAATAATATTTTTGTTATAAAATACACAGTAATACATGTCAACCAAGTAACGTAATTATTGCGTGATGTCTGCGGCCTTCATCCTATTCATAGCTATATTAAAATTATTATCTCCACGTAGGTTATTTAGATTATAATGCTAGCATTATCCGCCGGGGCCTAGATACAGGTGTAAGCCTCAATATACATGTACAGTGCAGTCCAAATCTACAGAAAAACACTTTTCGCTCTTTTCTGCAATATTCCGTGGGAATTTCTTAATTTGGCGGACATCAGACATTAGAAACTGGATTCTGCGAAAATTATACAGTCTGCGTAATCGCGGAATTCACGAAGACACCGTCACTTCGTCTACGTTCATGTAGTCTTTACTTGACAGAAGGAAAATGCACCGGCCAACGAAGCATGAACCGCACGCATGCATGTACTGTATATGCCATTCTAGATTGTCTCTTAATTTGCTAGATCCTATATATAGGATTTGGGTCATAGTTTTCAACTCAAAATGGGTGTGGCATGAGCATAAGGAAACGTATGTGACCAATTCTTCCTTGTTAGGTCTTAGTAGATATGGAGAGTTGAATAAGATATTTTTTCAAATACTAACATCTAAGGCTCATCATTTCCCTGCACAATATTTCTAAGGCCTGTGCCCTATTTTCGAATCCTATAATTATAGGATTTTAGACTTTACTGGATCTTGTTTTATCCTTAAAATTGGTAGTTTCACGACGGCATGTGCGATATGTCGTCGTGAAACCACCCCGTGCCACGCCTGTAATATTCTTTTGCACATTCACTGCTTCAGTCCTTTCCATGACACCAGCTGAACAATGCTGCTCAAAGTTCCAATCCTTGCTCAAAATGGGTATTCATGATGTCCTATGAATCTAAAAAGTAAACATTCATGCCTCAAACATATATATACAGCTTCTATGAAAACCATTAAGCTGTTATTATGGGTCATGAATGACTCATGATGACCAATAACAACGGCATAAAGGTCACGCATTTTCAAATCCAATATATAGGACTTTGTGCCAGCGAATCAAGAGATAGTACCTACTGTACCGTACGGTACCGTACCATACCGTATGTCTAGAGTACATGCAGTTCTAGCTCTGATTGCCTGTATAAGAGGCTTAAGAAAAACAGTTCTAGTTCTACCGACCAATTCCTAGTGGTTAGCGACTAGCCTTTTCGCCGCCTTTGTGGGAAAAGAGACTGTTGCGGATGTTTGTGCTGTTTGTCGTCGAATTAAGTTTGCGTGCATTCAGGTGCAGAGTCTTTGAACCGCTATATCGCTGTACGAATCTGCTGAAATGGCTCGCACCTCACCACTGAGCTTCCAGGACGCCGATGTGGCGGGAAGCGAGGGACTAACCGATTACCGGAGGCTCTATAAGAAGGAGATGCTTCTGGCGAAAGGAAGCTTCGCCTCCGTGTACCAAATAACAGCGAAGGGAGAGGGAAGCAGAAAATTTGCGGCTAAAATTTCAAAAATCTCCATGAACACTGTCACAGCGGTCAGCGAGCTGCAGGATGTGGAGATAAAGGTGCTGAGACTGATGAAGGAGAGCGAATACGTCTTAACGTTGGTTGATGTGTGCGTGGACCAAGAAAGACCGAACCTTGGCAAAATCATCGTAACAGAACTTTGCTCCGGCACTTTGGAGGATAAAATGAAAGGGATGGATCTGAGGTCATTTGTTTCAAACGCCGAACAAGCGAAACGATACACACATCAGCTGGTATGTGGGCTAGCCGACCTTCACCATCACAAGATAGCTCACAGAGATATTAAGCCGGCAAACATCCTTGTTATGATGGGACAAGACGAACAATGGCGGCTGAAGTACTGCGACTTCGGCCATTCCACAATCACAGATGACCAGATCCTGAGCGACGTGCGAGGAACGATACCGTACTGTGCGCCAGAGGAGTTCTTTTGCAAGGGGTTCACCTTCAAAGCGGATGTGTGGAGTTTAGCCATGTGTGTCGTACGTTTCTGGAAACCTGGTGGGGCAAATTTGATCAGTTCTCCGGCAGCTCCCACTGGCACCATCCACCACTACAGAGGACACATCAAGAAGATTATAAGTGTCTTTGGGGGCATCACGGATACAACGTTCTGCGACACAACAAAGAAGAGAATGGCGTACTTCTACGCCTTCGCAGATCTTTGCAATGCGCCAGCGGGATCTAAACTGCACGCCAACATCAAGAACACGCGCATTCCCCAGACCGCTCTTGACTTAATGGATGGTATGTTTAGGTACGACCCCGAAGCGAGACTTTCTGCTGCTGAAGCTACACACCACCCTTACTTTCAGTAACTGCGACCAGCAGCTGAACCTGATGCTAGCCATGAGAAGACAGTAGCATGCACTGTTCCCCTATGTGTGTACCTGTTTTAGTTTCACTTGAGATTTGAATGCAAAATTGCTAGTTTTTGTGCCACTTGAGTTCACTTTTGCTTGTTTTTTTTTCCTAGTACCAACCAGTGCACCCGCTTTGTTAATAAAAAGAATTTTCCAGCCAATAGTGATAGTTCTTGTATTCTTCTGATTGTTCTCGTTTGTTATTTTTCTTATTTTGTTAGGGGATTTCCCAACAGGCAATGGTGCTGTTTTGCTGGGAACCCTAATATGTGACTTTGTGCGAGCGCAAAACAAAGCAGGCGACCCGGCCAGGCGACAAGATGGAGGCAGCGCATTCCATCTGTCGGCACCAAGACACGCGATTGAATGGAAATCATACTGGAAGTGGCAGGCAGGCAAGAGCAGCTGTAGCTTGGCCGCAGGTTCTGGCAGCAGTAGTATGTGGGTCAGTGCAGCGGGGTGTGAAAAGGAGGCTGAGAAGTGGGCTAGATAAACCATGCAGACATCGAAAGACATTGTTCTTTCTTCCCTTTTACTTTCTGTTTTCTTGCTCTGGTGTTGTTGAGGCTTCAAAGCCCCGAAGCCCCTAAGGGTAGGCCCCAGCGGCAAATGCGAGCACCCAAAGTAGCATAAAAGGGCCTTTTTGTGACTCCACACGATGCTAGCATAAACAACAGTTTTTACCGGCATCCGATACATTTTTGCCAATTTTGGCATTTTGGATGTGGAATTCGGTCTAGATTACACTATGAAACTAGTATTACGGTACTACCACATTGATAATTGCATGCACTACATTCAATTTGAAACTCGGGTATTGAGCCAATAATAAAAGTAGAAAGGAAAAGGACATATGGAAACGAGTTAAGAGTAACTCTCCACCACTGTAACTAGATACTATATACAGTCAGAAAGTGCAACAACTAGGCACAAAACTGACAGAGTACTGAGACATTCGACGTCCTGACACCTAGCTTCAACACATCTCCGTAGCGCTAACCGACAGCCTTCCAACTTGGAAGGTTCAAGGTTATGGAAAGACCAAAGAGGGGAAGGCAAGCGCAACGAAAACGAGCACAAGCTACAGTCCCAACGGAACAAAGAATGTCGATTGTCACTGGACGATGACGAGACCAGTAGGCGATTTGACAAAGCGGTCTAACTACAATTCGAAGCAGCAAAGCAGCACACCACCCAACTTGGGTGGGTCAAAAATATCAAAGATAAGTTAAGAAGGGGGAAGCTTTGCGAGAACGAATTGTACAAGCCGAAATCTAAACTCCTACAGTACTCCTCATGCATGACATTGTGATGGACTAGTTGACTACAAAACAAGTTGTTTCACACGACGTACGTTTCGCCGTATGGTTCGTGACGGCTCATCAGGTGTGCAATTTGAAACTCGGGTATTGAGCCAATAATAAAAGTAGAAAGGAAAAGGACATATGGAAACGAGTTAAGAGTAACTCTCCACCACTGTAACTAGATACTATATACAGTCAGAAAGTGCAACCACTAGGCACAAAACTGACAGAGTACTGAGACATTCGACGTCCTGACACCTAGCTTCAACACATCTCCGTGGCGCTAACCGACAGCCTTCCAACTTGGAAGGTTCAAGGTTAGCGCTACGGAGATGTGTTGAAAAATTGGTTTACGATGATTGCAGAGTAAGACCGTGGTGGTCGATGTTGTTGTTGTTGTTGTTGTTGTTGTTGTTGTTGTTGTTGTTGTTGTTGTTGTTGTTGTTGTTGTTGTTGTTGTTGTTGTTGTTGTTGTTGTTGTTGTTGTTGTTGTTGTTGTTGGTTTCACAAATGCACATTTCACAAATGTTTGCTGAAGAATGTAGGTACATGTGCAATGTTGATCCTCTTCCCTCGCGTATACTGCGCCGTTTGCCAAGTTCTTTTTCCTCTTTTTTTCAAATTTATCCTGCTTCTCTTTCTGTTCTCCGCTCTGGTGCGTGATCAAGAGCCATATTTGTTTCCCGTGCAAGTGACCTTTCTGTCATATTGTTTTTGGCAGGAAGTAAATGGTGTCATAGGATAAGCAGATACAACTGCGTAACAGTTGTGTCAGTGTCGGGCAAATAATTCCAAAGTCGACAAAGTCGACCTATACATGACGTCCGCCGTACATGTACATGAAGACATCCGTGGTAGTACCAGCCAAAATACACGATCTTTTAAAGCAACTGAAATGCTTTCTAATCGCCGGAAACTGTATTCCATATCCTGGGACACCAAACAGGAAATGGAGCTTAAAGAAAGGCAAAATGTGTGTTCAGTTACTCCGACTGGCCGAAATGGCGAATGCCGTGAAGAAGCTGACACAATCATGTCACACCGCTCGCAATGTACTGTACTCAAAAGGAAAGAACAGCGGGCAGCAAATGTGAGCCAAGACTATACTGCCTCGTACTGTTGTGTTTCATGCTACCAAGTGTCTCATGAATTTAGCTCCGGAAACATGACATACTGAAGCAGTTCCAATGAGACCTATATCTATAAGCCTAAGAAACTAAATGACTTATAATTATTCCCTGGTCACGGGAAGGTGAAAACAAATAAAAAGATAAATGGCAGGACGAGAATGGGAAATACGAACCGAAAACCTCGAAATGCCTTGCAACGGGAAAGGACGAAAGAAATGAGTCAATCGCTAAGCTACAAGACTTCATTGCAAGAACGAGCAAATCGAATTGATATTCTGCTAAAGCCATCGCCCCTGGAATATGAGCCGAAGCTGACCTCGGGGTGCTCCATGATGGACAACATGGGCACATTTAGCTGAGACGAAAAGCTGGTCTTCAGTGCCAGTATTGTACTCAACATGCCAATATACTTTGTGGACTCGTTAGCGCAACACAGAGAAAATGGGGCCGAGCCTGATAGCAAAGAAAAAAAGAGATTTTCCAAAGACAGATTAGAGCCAGTCCTGAACGACCTTGCCAGAGTGCTCAAACCGACGCGACAACGAGCTCTGCGTAAGTAAACAACAAAGGACTACCCCACAACTACCACAAAATCGGGAACGAAATACTCAATCTGCGCTGTACAGGTATTCAATTTTTTTACAATATTATCCAAGCGCAGCCTCAGCAGGAAGAAATAGCTAACATGGCTGTGAACTTGGAAGCGGAAGAATTTTTCCAGCCGTGCTGCGACCCACAGTTAATTGGAACTTCGCGGCCTGGCACGAGGAAAACATGGATGCAGTGAATGGGATTTTTGGTCCTTGACCTGGGCTTGACTTTGAGCTGATCTACTCACCTCCCACCGCTTAAGGAGCTGCATCTGCGCCTTGATCCTTGAAGGGTATCGGGGATCATTTCCATACTTTGCGCCAGAGGAGTTCTTCAACGAAATCTTCGACTTAAAGGCTGACTTTTGGAGCTTGGCGCTGGTGCTCGCACGTTTATGGCGAAAGGATAGCAAGAGGTTAGTGCAGAAACCAGGACACGGTGAGCTGATCGATCGCATCCGACAATACCTGGCAAACGTTGCGAGCGTCCTTGGCGGCGTCACAGAGGAGAGGTTCTGCGACGAAACGCGACTGCGCATGAAAAAGTACGACAAGTTTGAAGATGTGCTCAGAACAGCGCCAGCAGAATGCAGCCTCAATAAGCACCTGACTGAACAGCAGGACAAGCGTCCTGATGTCAGTATTCCTCCCGCTGCTGTTGAGCTACTAGGTGATATGTTGAAGTATGACCCCGAGCAACGAATTTCTGCAGCAGAAGCCTCTGACCATGCATACTTCGATAGTTAGGACAAAACTTACAATAAAGAATTTTACTTCAAGTAAATGAAAGGAATAGGACATACATGTACATGTATGTACAGTCAACTTCGCTAATAACGGCTGCGAATATAACGACAATTCGCTAATAACGGCTGCGAATATAACGACAATTCGCTAATAACGGCTGCGAATATAACGACAATTCGCTAATAACGCCTGCGAATAATTATAACGACAATTCGCGAATAACGCTGGACAGCATTTCCATGTCCAGAGCGAAGTCCGATCTAACCTGTATACATAATATGTCCGAAGTCTCATTATATTGCGACTTCGGGTATATGGACACTTCGGGAATAAGGACACTTTTCTGATGCCCCGCCGCGTGTCGTTATACGCAAAGTTGACTATATACGAGTTAAGAGTAACTCTCCATCACTGTATCCAGATACTATATACATGTACAGTCAGAAAATGCAACAACTAGGCACAAAATTGACAGAGTACTGAGACATCCGAACTCCGGCAGGGCAGGGTTGGGCCTTTTTTTAAACGAGAGAGCTTGGAAGCTCAGGGCCCTACGCTATGCTTTGTTGCTTAGCTCATCGTGCATGTTGTGGGAACTGATGGAAATGTTTCCTGAGACTGCGCTGACTCTGCCGATCACGGGCGTTCTGGAGTCGACAGGATCTCTCTCCCGACGTTTCCTGTGACCGGCGCTGACTCGCCCGTTCACGCCTATTTTGGGGACGACGCGATCTCTCTTCCAAAGTATGTTTTTGCGGACGCATCCTATCACCTATTCGGCAACTAACATCCATTCTAATATCATTTCCTCCTCGTCTTCCTATTTCTTTCCAGAAAGTCTCCCTATACATCAGGGAGTCGTACTCTATTGACAGCTACCCTAACGGGTCACGCCGCGCTCCACCCAAGCAAGGGTATGATGAGGGACAGTGGCAACAGAAACAAACAACAGCAAACAGAGAGAGATAGCAAGAGAAAGACAGCGATAGTAGTACATCTGGTGTGCGACGTGTAGAAAAGAGAGATGACAAGAGATGCGCACAAAAAAGGAAACAATAATATTATTTTTGCAGTTCCGAAACAATCAACCCTGTGATGGAGTGTGGGCACCCGAAGTCCCACCTGGACTCCACTGGAAGAACATCCCACGCAGGGATATCAGCGATAGGCCAAGCGTTAAAGAACAGCCATGAGGACACATCGTCTAGGAGTCCACCGCGCTCGAACTGCAATTGCAGATTCAAACAATTTCCCACGCGTCGTCAGGCAGCGTAACTCTTCTCCCTGCATCACCATCCATCTCCAGTAACCGTCTCCACTCACAGCTCATGCCTCTGCCACCACTGTACTCCTCCGTGGTTCGCAGTTTGAAACCATTCGGGGGTCAGCTACACTACCGCGAATGGAGAGACGAGGACGACAACGGTCGTGACTGAAAAGACACTACCTTGGCGACCGCGTCGCGGAACCCTCGCCCCAGCAAATTCAGACACACGCCAGGGGCGACTCTGGTGGACCTAGAGCCACCCCCTTGGCAAGACTAGTACATGTAAGAGGGACGACTGAAAACTCAGATTAAACGGAGCTACAAAAAGTGCAACCGTCCCCTGCAAGCACAGTTGCAACACACAGGGAGTCGTATACATGTACATAATACGACCAATATTGTGGCCAGCTGTTTGTGGCCAGCTGTGTTTGATGGTACGGTACGGGACAGATACGGGATAGCGCCAGGCGTGACACAAACAAACAAACAAACAAACAAACACCAAACGAGAGAGCTTGGAAGCTCAGGGCCCTACGCTATGCTTTTTTGACTTGATGACCTAGACAAAAAAAAGCATTATTCCCGTAGCTATGCAGAAGACGTTACTTCAGTAACGTCTGGCGCTAGCCAGGGTCCACACAGCTTTAATTTGGTGTTTGTTTGTTTGTTTGTTTGTTTGTTTGTTTGTTTGTTTGTGTCACGCCTGGCGCTATCCTGTATCTGTCCCGTACCGTACCGTACCAACAAAGACAGCTGGCCACAATATTTTTGTTTGTTTGTGCCATCGGCATGCCTGGCGCTATCCCGTACCTGTCCCGTACCATCAAGTGTACGGTACCATCAAGAGAATGAGTATATATGCGAAGTGTATCGGGGAATGCATTCAGTGCAGTACCATTTTGTGTGGATTTGTGTGCGAGGCCGAGATCCCACTAGCAGGCTGGCTGGGCCGCCTGTCGAACAGCCCGGGAATCGCATGTAGGCCGATAGCATAATAATTATAACGCGTATACAGTCATGTAGATGTATAGCAGGGAGTCATATTATGTAAACGACTCCCTGCTGTATGTGGAGATTTTCTGGAAAGAAATACGAAGTAGGGAGACGAGTAAATGCAATTAGAATGGATGTTAGTTGCCGTCAGTATAATAATAAGAAGAAGACGAACGCCCGTGGTCGGCAGAGTCAGCGCCGGTCCCAGGAAACGGCAGGACAGACATCCCGTCGACTCCAGAACGCCCGTGATCGGCAGAGTCAGCGCCGGTCCCATAGCTATGCAGAAGACGTTACTTCAGTAACTCATTGAAACGTTTTTGCAATACAATGAAGTAGCTAATCAAAGGAAAAAAAACGTTTCCATCAGTTCTAACAACATGCACGATGAGCTAGGCAACAAAGCATAGCGCAGGGCCCTGAGCTTCCAAGCTCTCTCGTTATTATTATTTTAATATGGCAATAAGTAGGACGAGCTGAAGGGACATGTGGACTTCTTTATTAACAATGTAAGCGATGGAGACGATGCAAGAAACAACCTAAAGGGTAAGGAAAAATTCATGTAAGAAGAAAAAGGGCAATGGAAAAAAAGATGATTCGAACAAGTTTTCGTACAACACTCTTCAGGAATCACCGTTGTACTAAAGAACAAAATGAGAACAAAGGAAATAATAATATAGCAATCAAGGTAGGGTGACACGTAACAATTGTCGATACACACTTGTCACGCTTAGTTCTTACTTGTATACCCTTGTTTTCTGCACACTTTTGTGAGAAATCGCGCCTCGATATTCCAGTGCTGTCATTGTTACGTATCACCCTACCTTGATTGCTATAATTATTATTTCCTTTGTTCTCATTTTGTTCTTTAGTACAACGGTGATTCCTGAAGAGTGTTGTACGAAAACTTGTTCGAATCATCTTTTTCTTCCATTGCCCTTTTTCTTCTTACATGTATTTTTCCTTACCCTTTAGGTTGTTTCTGGCATCGTCTCCATCGCTTACATTGTTAATAAAGTAGTCCACATGTCGCTTCAGCTCGTCCTACTTATTGCCATATTAAAATTATTGTCTCCTCGTCGAATTTTTAAATTATTATGGAGTTGGCTTTATTTCACTCACGTTGTCATGACATGAGGTAAGAACCCCATCACCGGGCCAAAAGAGACCAAGGGTAATGAGAGAAAAAAATAGATAAATGGCCAACGCAATGGAGACCGAAGCAAAAAGGATTGTAAAAACCAAAGCAAAAATATTGAAAGCCGACGCAGAAACTGAGAGACGGACAGAAATAAGCAGAACGATGGAGGAGGCCAGGACATATTTGAATACAAAAAGATGGAGGAGGACAGGACATATTCGATTACAAAAAGAGTAATCACAAAAATGGACTACCAGTACAGGAATAGACCTGTAGAAATAGAGGAAGAGATGAATGCCGGACATACTCAAATGGCAAGAGAAAAATCAGGCTGTGAGGACCGTCATACTGCACATTCATGGATGTCAAAGCAAATGCAGTATTGGAGGTTTATACGAACTAGCTCTACCCGTAACATGAGGAGCCTAATGCCGAATGCCAAGAACCGACTTGACGATGTTCAGCGTGCCCAGGATAGCACATTGCTGAGCCCTTTCAATGCGCAGAGTGCCTGCCAATGCCAACACAAAGTGTGAGAGGAACACACCAGTCAGTCCACCAAGCGCCCCAACAACCAGGGGCACAACGCGGACATCATCCACATGCCAGATGCGCCGCAGCTCTTGGCAAAGGGGAGCGTACTCTGTTATTTTTTCGTAGATTTTTGTGGGCACATTCTGGTCCAATGGAACACTTGACATCCATCAGCAGCACCTGTGTGCTGGACCGCAACACCAGGTCTTGGCGGTTGTGGCGCACTTGCGTATCCGTTGGGATATTGAACTCCCACAGGAGCTTCATGTCAAGATTTTCCGTGACAGGCACAAGATGATGCTTCAGCGGGTTGCTTCTCGGCCGACCCAGACCATGCCGCTTGCATAGTGCCCAATGCACCAACTTGACGAGCGTGTTATGCCGTTCGATATACAGTGTTCTGGCTAGGGCTGGGCAACAGGCCACAATGTGATCAACTGTTTCTCCGCGAGTGCTGCAAACTCGACAAATGTCCACAACGTCTCCCCGTCCAATGACCGTGACCTGATAGTGCCTGGTCGCAATGGCCTGATCCTGTACAGCCAGCAAGAGTCCCTCTGTCGCAGGCCTGATCGTTGGCGATTTCAGCCAGCGAAAACTCAAGCCCAGGTCCAAGCCAGCATCAGAAGCTCGTCTCCAGAACTGGCCATGGAGAGGCTTACCTTGGATAACGGCCAGGCACCGGAGACCAACGGCCTTCTTGACAATGACTTTTGTGGGAGTCTCCAAGTCGGGTAGGTCAAGTTCACCCAGAAGTCTGGAGGCTTGACGTGTAACTGATTTTGACGGTGCCACATCATTGTCGTGATGGCGCTTAACAGCAGCCAACAGTGGCACGTTTGGGTGGGCTTGTAGGTACCGCGCCACCCGGACACGGGTTCTATCCAGGAGATCCCGGAATGATAGAATTCCTCGACCACCCATGTCACGAGGCAGGTGGACCCTGGCGGCAGAGTCCTTGGGGTGGCGGGCGTGTTCTTTAAACAGTGCTTGGCGGGTCTGTCGGTCGAGTTCCCAAAGTTTGTCATATAGGCAAATGATGCATGATTGAGCAATGGATGCATGTGAGAGCAAAAATACCGATCGATTTCAAATTTGACGTGAAATTGCGCGTCACGTCGGAAATAACGTGCATCTTAACGTCTCTAATAGAGAGGTTTCTATTTCTCATCGGCCAAAATTTGTTGATTTACAGTATAAGGAGATAAAAAGAAAAGAAGGAGCAAACCAAAAGTAGATGATTATTAGAGAAATAACAATCCGCAATAAATTCTGCAAATACTTTTGCCTCAGTTCTTATAACATGTACGATGAACTAGGCAAAAGAGCATAAAAGCATAGCGTAGGGCCCTGAGCTTCCAAGCTCTCTCGTTAATCTTGCCGATATCCCTGTGACTCAACTACAAAATGACGTGCTGTGTGGCGGTTTGGATTTTGGCATTCCTCCTAAACTCCACCGATTGGAGATGTTGGCGGAGTTTGAGCTGCTGCAGCAGCAATTGTCCAAGGTACCAGCAAAATCTGACGAAACAGCAGCCGCTTGACCGGGCGTCTCTGGCTGCCGAGGCACACAGGTTTGCGCAGACCTCTCCTGACACCCGGTCTTTTTCACTCACACGAGAGCACCTCAAAGTAATGAGGGAGCTTAGGAAAAATCCGGACATCATGATCTCCCGCCCTGACAAGGGCCGGGCAACGGTTATTATGTCAAGGGAGGACTACCAAACCAAGATGATGGTCATTCTTGAGGACAAGACAAAATTTTGCAGAATCGGACCGTGCGATGTATATGATCATACAGAAAACATCGACACTAAACTTAGCAAATACCTATTGTCTCTTTCAAAAACACATCAAATTTCTGATTGTGAGTACGACCATCTGGCGCCGACGGGATCAACAAGACCACGAATGTATGGGCTTCCAAAAATTCACACGAAGAACATTCCCTTACGACCAATACTCAACAGCATGTCAGGATCACCGCCATTTAAAGCATCCAAGTGGCTATGTGCCATGCTACAGCCGGTACTCAACCTCTACAACAGCTACAGCCGGTACGTTATGTATAAACAAATAGATGGCGTTGCCATGGGCTCGCCGCTTGGTCCTGTATTGGCTAATATATTTGTAGGGTTCTGTGAAGCGTCCATTAGTCCATCACTGTGGCCCTCTATGTACTGTCGTTTTGTAGACGATGTGTACTGTCACGATGAGGATGAGGATGTCTGTGGGACTTTTCTACTAACTCTGAATAGCCTCCATCCGGCGTTGAGATTCACGTCGGAAGCGGAACAAAACGGCAGATTATCCTTCTTGGATGTACAAATATCACGCAACATTAACACTAAGAGTTTGGACACCACTATCTATAGGAAGCCAACTTTCACCGGCCTCTACATTCCGTGGGGGAGCTATACTCCAACGAAATCGAAAAGACATCTTGTGAAACCATTAGTTTTTCGTGCGCATAGAATATGTTCCCCTCATCTATTGCAGGACGAATTAGACAGACTGACATCAATATTTACGAACAACGGCTATCCAAAGAAATTTCTGGCCAAGCTAATCAACGAAAAACCGGCGACAGACAAGCCTATCCAATTTGGACCTGACCGTTGCCCAGTGGTGCTCCGTTTACCCTGGGTTGGCGCCGGTTCTACGCGCGTGGAGAAGGATGTTCGTGGTATCGCATGTCCATCTTATCCGTGCGTCAAGCTGTACGTCATATTTGGGACAGTGCGTGTGTTCAGTGTGAAGAAGGACGTTCTATCTACCCTTAGTAAAAGTAACCTTATCTATTTCTTTCAATGCCGACAATGTGAAGGTCGGTATGTAGGTAGAACCCTTCAGCACCTGGGCGCGCGCATTCGTCAACATGTGCCGCTAAGTTTTGTTCCGCTTGATGCGCGTGAGTGTCGTCCTCGCCGTGGTCGTCCTCCAAAATGTGCTGACCAGTCCATCGGTGGATCTTCCTCGTCCCGTGAAGATGTGACTGCACGCCCGTCCTCCTCCACGTGTGTAGGGCAGGGGCCAGCTGAGAACAGCGTGAAAGATGGTGAAAGACCGACACGCAAACCACCGAAATTGACAAAGGATCTGTCGGCGTCGGGAAGGGTTACGCGAAGCCAAGTAAAAATACGGACTGGTGAGGACGCACGTACAACGACAACGGAAGTGACAACAACAGTCAATATTCGAAAACGTGGTAGACCGCAAAAAGGAACCTCAATATCGGACACGGGGCAAGTTGGAGTAAGAAGCTCAATAGAAATCCGCAATGGAGGAGACGTAGCTGAAAGGACGCTGGGCATCGCGCACACAACGGCTTGTGTCAGAAAACGTGGAAGGCCGCGGAAAAGCAAAGAGACGGATAGTGGTGATGCCGCGAAGAGGCGATATGACGGGACATTGGAGGAGACAACACCCGACGGAGCTAAGAATCTCACGTCGTCAATCAAGCAACATCTGTCAGCCCGTACCAATTGTCGTGAGTTGTACAGTGATAATGTGTTCTCAATATTGTCACGTGGTAGATGTGCGTTGCATCTGGCTGTGTTAGAAGCTTTGTATATCCGTAAGTTAGATCCTGAACTTTGCGTACAGAAAGAAAATGTGTTGTCGCTACAATTGTTTGGTGTTACTCCTCGTCGAGGTGTTAACAATGTAACTTAATTTGCTCACTATGTTGTTGTCACTATTATTATTTTCCTTCGAGTTTTGTGTGGTGCTGAACTTGAGAATTTTCCACCTTGTCACGAGTGTTGTTATCTCACATCTTTACGCTATATAAGTTAACTTCTTTCCAACTTGAGCCATTCCCTGTAAAATCCTTGATGAGAAGGGACCGAAAACGTTCGGATACTTTGACAAATGCCGTATTTTGACTGGATTGGTGTTTGCGTGGATACTTACGACCCAAAACGTATCTTCGAAATTAAAATATTATTATTATTATTTGAAACTCGGATGTTGAGCCATAAATAAATGTAGAAAAGAAAGGGACATAATATACGAGTTAAGAGTAACTCTCCATCACTGTAACTGGATATTATTAAACAGTCAGAAAGTGCAATAACTAGGCACAAAACTGACAGAGTACATGTACTGAGACATTCGACGTCCTGACTAGCTAGGTGTCAGGACGTCTCAGTACTCTGTCAGTTTTGTGCCTAGTTATTGCACTTTCTGACTATAATAGTATCCAGTTACAGTGATGGAGAGTTACGCTTAACTCGTATACATATGTCCCTTTCTTTTCTACATTATTATTATTATTATTGTTATAGGCTTTTCCGCGTTGGCTTCGCCAAGCAAGCTTGGCTAGCCTTCGCATAAGCTGCTCCATAATGATGAGACGAAACAATGAATGCATTTATATACGATCTAGGACAGAGCCAAGGTTGAAGATATTTTTGAAGAAAGTTGAAAGTTGTGTTGAGGAACACAAAGTTGCAAACTCTACGAAAATAAACTGCAAGAAATGTTTTGGGGTTGATCTCGTGATTATTGTAGTCACAAGTTGTGTTAGTGACATTAAAGGTTGTGTTTTCACAGGTATATTGTTTACATACCTATTCTTTTACAGGGTAATGTTTTCACAAAATGTGTTAGTCAATGAGTTATGTTATGGTACACCGTACAGCCATGCAGCTGCCACAGGTGGAAGCAGTATTTGGCTGTGATGTATGCTTTTATCACATTGCTCCATAGGTCTTTCCAGCATGCAATACTGGATTCAATGATTTCTACCCTGCTCTTCATTGAAAACACTATCTGCATGACCTCCGAACCATTTACCATGCAGACCACCAGCACTGATCACGTGATCAGGTGCATTGTACACAATTGTGTAGCCTACTTACTCGAACTGTGGTACAATCATGTAGTTAAGCTCCTACCCCCGTCAGGATGCCAAATTATGCTCAAAATTTTCAGCCACCAAATTATGCCAATAATTATGCCGGCATAATCCGCCGGTGCCTATTATTGACATGTATTTTAAACTAAGTGGAGCCCTTACAATTTTGCTTGGCAAGCTGTACCGTACTGAAATGACAGTTGCATGACATGAGAAAACGTCGGATTCATTCCTTCAGTTTTCGGCACAATCATGGATCTCCATTAGAATAGACTACTCGACCAAATCGACGCGTGTACAGGCACGCTACGATCATATAATCTGTGTGACGGTGTGACGTAATTCATCGTTACCCAACAGTTATGGGGTGTACGTCTGAATGCATATGCATGGTTACCATTACGGTCTTCTATGGTTTTCGTATCCGACCGGACCATGACTACTACAGTACGTTGTGAAAACGATGATCCAGCTGAGGGCTATAAGACGTTGGAAATAATAATCGAATCTTCGTGTCTTCCTTGCGTTCCTTGCGTTCCATGTTTTCCATGTTTTCCATGTTTTCGTGTGTTCCGTTTGTTCCATGGCAAGTTGTAGTGTCCGCTGCTAGTCCGCACGTCAGTGGAAGTTATTCGTCCTTAGAAATCTTTCTGTAAAATCGCAATTCAGAATTCTATCCGGAAATGGACGCCACTGAAGAAGTAACGCTGCATGCGCCAGTTCCTGCCGTGGCAAAGGCCGTCAAAGCACGCGCAGCACGCTCCCTGTGCTCCCTTTGTGAAGAGCCCGTTGATTATCGAAAGAAGTACACTCAGGGATCTCTTCTAGGCACAGGGGCATCCGGATCGGTGTTTGAGGTGTGGATGGGAGGCGATATCAGCAGAAAGTTCGCCGCCAAAATCCACAAAGGCTCTCTTAGCGAGGCAGCTGCGAAGGCACAGGTGGAGGAGATTCGAGTGCTGAGACGTCTGAACAACTGTGACCATGTCCTTAGGTTGACGGATGTGTGCGCGGAGCCGGCAAAACCTGAAATTGGAAAGATCCTCGTGCTGGAACTCGGCTCCACACCGTTGACTGACTTCATTAAGCCGAAGTACATTTCAACACGCGTTCCAAACGAAGATGTCGCGAAGAAATTTTCGCAGCAACTGGTTTGCGGTTTGGCCGAACTTCACCGCCTCAATATCGCCCATCGGGATATCAAGCCGGCCAATGTAGTTGCCGTTGTAGACCAGGAAGAGGGATGGCGGATGAAGTATTGCGATTTTGGCCAATCGACCATTGCTGACGACAATCAGCTCCTCCTCGCCAATATACTTCGGGGAACGTTTCCGTACTTCGCGCCTGAAGAGTTCTTTTGCGAAACGTTCAACTTCAAGGCCGATGTTTGGAGCTTGGCGATGGTGCTAGCTCGTTTATGGCGAAAGGGTGGCCAGAAGTTAGTACCGAACGGGTCAAGTGACCTTGCCCTTGTCGATCGCATCAAAGAATACATGCTCAACATCACATGTATTCTTGGCGGCTTCACAGCCAAGACGTTCTGTGAGGAAACGAGAGTGGGCATGGTGCATTACGACCAATATGACGCAGTGTGCAGTGCAGCACCAGCACAATCCAGTCTCAAAATTCAGCTGACTCAAGACCCACACAAGCGGCCTGACTTAAATATTCCTCAGACCGCTGTTGACCTACTGGCGGCAATGTTGCAGTATGACCCCGTAGCGCGACTTTCTGCTGATCAAGCCTGTCAGCATCCCTACTTCCATGAAGAGGAAGCGGCAGCAAGTGCGGATGTAGACAAATGTTTAGATGCACCGTTGTGTTAAGATGTTTCTGCAGGGTACAAGTGAACTGGCGATTCGTTTGATGGGAGAATTGTTTCTATGCCGTGTTTGTCTTTTACTTGAGCTTTTTCGCCTGCCTGATGCGGAGCGGCCATGTATTCGTGTTATACATGTACTTGAGTTTTTTTGCCTGCCCGATTCGGAGCACGGCCACGTATTCGTGTTTTACTTGAGTGCATTTTACCTCGGCAATGTTTTAGTTTCGCTTGAGATCAAAATATCTAGACGATTTTCAATAAAAGGAGTTTTTTGTTTTAAACTCGAGTTTGACTGTAAACCGTCAATCGAGATGTGTATGTTTGCAACTGTCTTGCTAGAGATTGAGTTTTAGGCGACAATCAGTAAAGGAAAACGTTCGCCGCCAAAATCTTCGATGCCCCCTCTCGAAGAACCTGAATGTCAGCCACTCCAAACCAAAGCAGCCGTAGTGCACCATGGTGCCTGGTGGGAGCGGAGCATCTTGACTATCTTGGTAGTAGGAGGTTGAGATCAGAATCATGCGATATCTCAACAACTGACAACTGCGATCATGTCGGTCAGTTGCTGGATTTGTGCGTGGAACCGGCAAAACCTGTTATTGAAAAATGTCGTCCCAGACATCTGTTCAGCACCGTTGTGAGACTTAAGGAAGACAATTGAACTTTCATGTAAAGGTTTGGCCGAGCTTCACCGCCAAAAGAGACGTACACCGCCAAATAGACTTGCCGTTGTGGTCCATTGAGACATTTAGAGGTGGTGAATTCATCGAATGCCATTTCGCGACTGTGCTGTTTCACAATCACAGCTTGATTTTTCGCCGCCTAAACATCCCGCCAGAAGATTATCTATATTTCGACTTAGTGACATGTACATGTTTCACCTCTGCCCCTGTCGCAGAATTTCACTAAAACCTGTAAGCTCTATGCACGAAATCCTTTACCTTGGTGACTCAATCACTCAATCTCTAACGCTTATCCCGATTTTACTGGCCTATTAAATTTTAACTTCGCGAGGCTATTAAATCCAAACTAGTCAAGGATGTGTATGCCTACGGGCAAGAAAAGAGTCTTTGAAGAGAGGAAGAGGTGAGACTGTTTACTGGAGATGCAAGAGACGAGCTGTCCTGCAGAGTGCGCATGAAGACAGAAACAGCGACGAGTCAGGGCTCTTCCCACCACGCGGGGCTACTGGGGAAGTGGTGGGCTGTGAGCTTACCATCTTCCGCAGCTCTGAAACCATCAGTGAGCAGAGCCCGAAATGCAGCCAAAAATGTTTCGCCCACACCAGCTAACTTGGGTGTACTGGTGATACTGAACATGTACATGAAAACGAACGGCGGGGTGGCATTCCTAATGTTTCAAAGTATATTTGATACATGTATTCTGAAGGCCAGTACATACATGTAACATTGTCACTATGTATTTTGGCGCCAGGTGTGAGACGATAATTCGCCGAGATGCTCTGTAGTCGAAAACCTCTCTCCTAATTGGTAATTGCCTAAACTCAATCTGCGGACAGAACTGTTTCGTCCTTTGTGGACTCATCAGCGCAGCACAGAGGAAATGAGGCCGAACCTGGTAGCAATGAATAATATATTTTCCAAAGCCAGATTTCAACCAGGCGCGAACGTACCTAAACAGCAATTCGGCGAAGTGTGCTAGGCATGGCCGCATGGGTGCAAAAATGAAAGGTAAATGTGTATCAAAGCGGTAAGTTTCTGAAGTGACTTACTGCAGGACTTGTTGGCCACTCTCAGGAGATTTTCGTTTCCTTTTTTCCGTTGCTTGGATCCAGCGGTGGTGGCACTCTGGTCCCGATCAGGTGTGACGCTATGGCGTGAACGCTTGGATCGGTTGACTTCCCACCCGCCAGAATCAGTATCATCGTCGCCATGGCCTCCCAGCTGTGGGCCTAGGGCTGTACATGCATCACTGTCTGCCTTCTTGGCCTCCCTATCGGAGTCGCAGGGGAAGTTAGACAGCTGCTGGTTCTCTGGCTTGGATAAGCTTTCATTGTCGACCAATGCTTCAGCATCAGCAGAAAGAGGCAACTCTTCAGACTCAGAGGAGCTGGAGTCGCTTTTGTCAGCTGCTGGGAGATCAGCCTGCTTAAACTTGGATGTTGGGCATTGTGATTGGGACCCACAGTTAATTGGGAACTCGTGGCCTGGCATGAGGAAAACATGGATGCAATGAATGGGATTTTCGGTCTTTGACCACATGCTGGTGAGCTGATCTAGTCACCTCCAACCGCATTAGGAGCTGCATCTGCGCCTTGATCCCTGAAGGGTGGTGGCGTTCCTACGGATGCGGAAAACTCGGCCTCTATATAGAGAAACCGAGTCTCAAGCGAACCAGGAAATTTTTGTCGGAAAACAGGTGGAGAAAAAAGAAACGAGGAAAAGGATAAAACATAGGGGATGTAGGGACCACGTGCTGAGCAACTCAACCGACCAGAGGTCTCGGTGTCAGCGTTGCAACTAGGCATCGAAAAATGGGGGGGGGGCGGGAGGAGTTGCACAAGAACAACTGCAAAACAAACAAAAGCTAATGAGTGTTTTCACACGAAACGCCGAATAACAGGGAAACGAGATTTGTTTGCTTCATTGCTGTGTAATATTTGTATTACTTGCTCTGTCCATTGGACATTCAGCACTGTAAGCAGCCTGAGGACTTTAGACAACTGTATAAAATCCAGCAGGGAGTCGTAAAATTATAATTATGGTATTTTACGACTCCCTGGTGTCGAGCAACGGTCATGGATTAATCAAGTGACCGGTATTACAATGTCGATTATGAGTCTTCCGAAAGTCGATGTCCAATCTTAGTGCACCTGTACATTCAAAACAGCCTTTCCGAGATCACAGGGCTATAGTGTCGCGCGACGACAAAAGAGCCAAGCAGTCGTTCCCAATCTCTTCACCAGCGAAGTGTCTGTTGGGTACGGGTAACACAGGATACGGGAAATTGAAAGATCGTTTGTACCGTACGGTTCTGGAAAATGAGTATACGGTAACGAATTTAGAAATCCAGAACCCACAAGTATGTTTGTGATCCCCGGTAGGGCACTGTCTCGGTAAGACAGGGGTGCTGGGTTCGAATCCGCCTCGTGCATCCTTCTTTTGCAACAAAGGCATGCCCGAGCGACGCTGACAGCAATCTCTGGGAAAATTGAAAAAGAATGAATTAATTATATTTATACGAAAGTCCACTATATTCCCGAATATGTGCGAGAAGTGGTGGCGGCGCCAGGGTGCTCTGCCGACCCTAAAGGTCTCGGCGTCTACGCAGACAAAGCGTGCCATAAATGCCCATGATGCAGTAAAACCATGAGGAGGGGAGGAGGAGAAATGAATAACAGTGAGGAACGAGGACAATTATTATTATTAGACACACTCTCATAGCATGTGACAAGCATAGCTAATGCAGGGACAGAATCCCCTGAGACAAGGGCGTTGAGCCAGCCACGGCAATAGTAAGCTAAGAAAGCAAAGCAAATATGAATTAAAGCAGAAAATGGTTAGATGGTCGTGAGTGGAGCATAGTGAAAGATAACATCACATTGTGGTAAGGGGGAGGGAGGATGCTAGTGAGGCGCTGGTCTAGACCGTTTCATAGGGCGTCGGTGGCTGTTTGCCAGTTCAGGTGCAGCAGATACTTGCTGCATTTTTCCTTGAAGAACTGGAGCTGTCTGGGTTGCAGCCGTGCTGGTAGAATGGTCGCTGGTAGGCTGTTCCACAAGGGAATAATGCAATCTTGGTAGGAACCCTGGAGGCTGCTACGAGTGCGCACGGGCAACGTTGACTTGAGCTGGAGCGGGTGGCAGTGGGCAATCTCCGTTGTTAGCCTTGTGGATCGACCACCCACTGGGCGGGGGTTGGCTGGAGGTGGGAAGACGGGCTTCCGGGGGCTTGTTGTTGGAAGGTGGGACAGCTTGAAGGTGAATTAACCATACTACTACCGACCAGAGGTTGAATTTATTTTACTTTGGTGGCTCAACAGTGCAATGCACTACTACAAAGAGGCCCGAACAACCGATCATATTAAAGGAGATAAAAAGGAAAAAGAAGGAGCAAACCAAAAAACTAGACGAAGTGAGTAAACAACAAATGAAAAAGAAATATTCAATCTTCGGTCAGATACCATTAGTAGTGGTCTTACCACCATATTGTTTACCATCACATTATTTCGAACTAGTTTTCGCACAGCAATCCTCACGAAGCTACGTTATACTTTCTTACTTTATTACTGGGAACACAGCTCTACAAAGAGACATGTGGAGACAAACACAAAACAAGACACAGGGGATGTAGGGACGACGTTCCGATGTACAGGGAGCAACTCGACCGACCAGAGGTCTCAGCGTTAGCTTTGCAACCTGGCATCAAATTAAAGGGGGGGGGGGTTGCGGGGTCAAGTAGCAAAAATAATAGTTTGGTGCGAGAAAGGGGCGCAAATATTGCACCAAATAATATAGACAAATGTTATAACTAAACCGGAAGGGAAAAGAAAGAAAGAAAGAAAACAAGAATCTTAAGAAGCAAAGTACAAGTAGAAAGGTAAAATGGGTCTCAAATCTCAATATCATTGTCACGGGTACTGTGAGAACCACAGCCAGCTCTTTCGGATAAGATCCTTACATACGTGGACCTTGAAGGTTTGGAGGCGCCTTGAATGAGGTTCGTGAAGCAGGAGGTCCGCAGGCAGGTTGTTCCATGGTGTGATAGGGAAGAAGGAGAAGGATCGTAGGAGGTAGTCAGGGGCTGTGCGAGGGGTGTCCACTTTAGCTGGAAGCCATGGTGCATCTGACATACTTGCCGTGTGCACATGCTAGCTATGGCAGGGGGCTTGCTTGGTGGCAGCATGGTCTTTACCTGGGGAGGCCCTGGAATGTAGTGCAGCTTGTACAAAAATGACAGAGCTGCCGCCATTCCGCGGAACTGAATTTTGAAAACATTCGAGAAAGGTACTAATATTAAAAGAGAAATGAAGTGAGTAGTTTGCATTAGTATAACGTAGCTGCCTGAGAGTGTTGTGCGAGAACTGGTTCGAAGAAATATTTTGTTCATCATTTCTTCCATATCACATTTTTCTCCTTCCCTTTTCTTCACCGCCTTCGTATCCACTCCTTTTTTAATACAATAAAACCTTTTTGAAATGTCAGTTCACCTCGTTCTGTTGATCGGAATTCTACTATTGTCACCTCGACGCTCATTTACCATATTACGAGCAGTCTTTTCTCCCTTGTCACCATATCATATGTCACCATATCATATGTACCGGTGGGTCTCGTCAGCGTCGCTGCGTATGACTGGCGGAACTGCTAAGTAGTTGTACGTCTGAGGAACAACAAAGCCCTTTCTTATTAATTTTTACCCCCAAACCTCATAAACCTCAGAACGCTCTAAGTGTGAGAGACACAGCGAGCTTTGCACGAGGACAGATACAGATACAGATAGCCTTGAGGAAAACAGACTGATTAACCTTGAAGCTAACAGAAACCGGTTGTAGCCCAAGCTGAGGCGAGGGAGTCACCCGTTCTAAGATTAGAATTGGTAACGGCGAGAGGCTGCCATAAGGCCAGTCTTCTCGGTCTAAATAAACACCACCGTGTTTCTCATGCTCAACTACTACAAGAGCAAGAGCCAAATACATCAATATTATTGTACGTGAGATGAAGCGGGTCGGTCATTGTTGTTTACTTAGTTGGCGCCTCATCCCTGCCTGATGAACATAGGAATTGAGAAGTAGAGCAGTTGCCCACATTTCCGTTTAATACACATTTACGTCCCCGTTGATTGGCAAATAGGTCCCGAGTTCTCCCCCACGTCATTGTCATACAATTCACAGATCTTTTTGGTCTGCACCCTTGCTTTCTGCACCCTTGCTTTCTGCACCCTTGCTTTCTGCACCCTTCCTTTTGGGTGCACCATTGCTTTCTGCACCCTTGCTTTCTGCACCCTTGCTTACCGCACCCTTGCTTAGCAGTGCCTAGGCACACTACCTCCCGTTCTCCCTCAAGATGTGAGACAGTTCACATCCTTGTTTAGCGGCCTGTTTAGTTGCCTCTCCCATCCACGCATATGACACAATTCATATCCTTTTCGGAGCACCATCCTTTTCCGTGCACCATCCTTGGTTTTTCATCACCACCACACCATAACTGGGCTGTCCAGCTGACATCGACATGACGTTGCCACAGCACACCACCAGCAAAGCGACACATCACACACCATTTATCTATGTTGTTGACTGACAGCATGTAACAAGGACCGAAAGTGGAGACCACCGGGTTCGGAAACAGTGACCTTACTACAACCTCCCTGGCTGGTAGAGCCCCGGCCGGTCTTCATGACCATCTGAACCGTATGGGTGTTAGACCCGGTTCTGACCCTCTTTATTCTAGGCCGGGAGTTGTCTTAGTTTTCTTGTTGTTTTACCGTCATATGTTATCAGTCGTGTATTCGGAGGGCTCTACCAACCGCGGATTGTTGTAGGGAGGTCACTGTTTCCGAACACGGTGGTCTCCACCTTGTTATATGCTGTCAACCAACAAGATTTAAACTTCACTTCTCAACTCAAAAAACGGTTTCTTCACTGCGATTCAAACCAAAATTAAAATTTACTAAGTACATTTCACCAAATTTTCGGGCCTGGCCCATCATCAGGGTAATGAAATGCAATTAGAAAAACCCAACAAAACCCAACAAAACCCAACAAAACCCAACAAAACCCAACAAGATGTTTCAAGAAAACAAGGTTTATCTAATGCCCTTTATCCAGCACCATCCTTGGTGTAAAGAAGTCCACCCAGGTACTGTGTTCCATAGATGAAGGTGTGCAAGAATCCTGAAGATTTCTCGGGCAAGTAAGTCAAACAAATGCCTTTTCTCTACAACAGGGTTTGTACGTGTTTGTACGCATGAAATCAGGTTTGTACAGTAAATGATATTATCGTAAGCAGGTTGTCTGTCTAGAGCTGTGCGCCGGTGCAGAGAATGAGCTAAGCAGTGTTATCTATATAGACGCAGAGATTGGGAAAACCTGTTGGGCGGTAACAAGCTATAGGCCTCTGATAGCACCAGTTGTGACGTTGCATGAATCTACTAGTTCATAAAATAACGAATTTATGAGCATTCCCATTCCCCCAAGCCCAAACAGCCAAATTCATCACTCAGCTCTTCATCTGTCTCTTCCAATATCCTCCATTACTGCATCTACCATTCTGTAGTCACCTTCCTCATCCATCCCGTGTCTCTCCGCCTCCTCTGTTGATCCAGTAATGGAGGGAGTGACAGATGAAGAGCTGCGTGGTGAATGTGACGATGAGAGTGAAAAGGAAGAGGCAGGTCACGTGGTGGGAAAGAGTGGCATGAGGCGGATGAGTATACGGAGGCGGATGAGTGGTGAAGCGTAGGCGCACATGACAACAAGTGAAACGGGTTTGGAAGATTTTTGTTTGCTTAGTTTGGAAGTAAAGGGGGATTTGTCAACTGACAACTGCTCTATTTAGTGGCAATTCACCCTTGGCGCATGGGCTGGATGAAAATTCTTATATTACTAGTGATGCTGAAAATTATTGACGTTTCGGGCCAGTCACCCATCGTAAGAACAATTTACAAAGGGCGAACCTGGCCTTTTATAACGAAAGCAAGCCAGAGTCAGATTAATTGTCAGACTACAGAAAGTTGTGACTAGATTGTTAGATGACGAAGAAAGAAAGGACAGAGGCTTTTATACTTACACAATGTAGTTTTCAAGGCAGGCATGCTTGTCTATGTTCTATGTAGAGTACAATAGAGAATGCTGTAGAGATTAGTAGAAGCGTTGGCGTGTGCATGGAGTCGTGGATGGCAACACTTCCTCAAGGCATCGCTAGAACATCGGAAAGCAATACTTCAAGTAGTTGACTTGTTATGCGTGTGGTGGTGATGAAAAGAAGGTCAGGCGGTAACAGCTATTCGGAGGGATGGAGTCGAACACAATGGAAACTCGCTCTCGGAATGCATACTACTATTACTAGTAGATAAGAAAAGAAAGGCGGTATTGTCAACCACCAGTAACTCTTGTTGGTAAAATGTAGCCAGGTGAGGCGAAGATCCGCTACAGTGTTTTGGGAGAAAGAAATCGGCTGTGAATCTACATTTGTTATCTCGTCCTGACTGTCTCAGTGTGTACTATTACTCTCATTTCACTATGTTGTTTGGCTTTATTTAAAGTGGAGTTCCAAAACAGGCCTAAACCTAATGACAATGGTCCCACTGATAATAAGAGAAAAGAAAATATAATAATAAGCGGACAAACAGAACCAAGAAGAAGATACAGCTGTAGTTAGATAACTAATATGAGCACGGCAGCAGGGGAAAAAAAGTCACAAGCACGGCAACCGGGAAGAAAGGAGTGAGTGAGTGAGAGAGAGAGAGAGAGAGAGAGAGAGAGAGAGAGAGAGAGAGAGAGAGAGAGAGAGAGAGAGAGAGAGAGAGAGAGAGAGAGAGAGAGAGAGAGAGAGAGAGAGAGAGAGAGAGAGAGAGAGAGAGAGAGAGAGAGAGAGAGAGAGAGAGAGAGAGAGAGAGAGAGAGAGAGAGAGAGAGAGAGAGAGAGAGAGAGAGGTAGTGAAGCAGATGAGTTCATCCTAGTTGACGGTACTGCCTAACAGAACGGCCAGGCTTAGCGATTTGAAAGTGGAGCGCTTTCTTTCGAGGCGTGCTGTGTCTGGGAGCTGGTTCCACAGGATAGCTCCAGCATGGCTAATGCGCTTAGCTGAGGATGCAGTGGGGGAGACAGGAATGATGAGTAACTTGCTGTTCCCTCCTCGTTATACTGTGTCGTGCCTGTTATGTCCAACAGTTGAACGTTCTTCAGGCGGTTTGTATACCTACTGTACTTATAAGCATTTTGTGTAAACAGAAAGAGCACGTTGTTACACTTGAGTGACGTCACTGACGTGACTGGATTTCATTCAGCAGCAGTCACCAGTGTACTTGTTGTCATTTATAGCACATTCCCCATACTTCGTTTCATTTGTTGTGATCCTTTGTTCCGTACTTTTCCACTGATGATCGGAGCGAGAAAATCGATTCTTCAACCATTACACATCTACAGATCTAACAAGTGTCATGTGGCGTAGTTACATGTTTGTCGGCGGCTTAAATACTTTTCAGACCTTTGACATTATACTAGTAGTTTCGACTAGGCCTTTCGCACTATTAATTTTCAAGTCGAATACGATGGTGATTATCGCGGCTGCAAGCCAGTTCTTATAACCGGCACTTTGGCGGTCAGAGCAGTGACACAATAAAACCTAAGAAAGTCAGCAAATCTGTCATGTAGACATGTAGACATGTACATACACACATGTGCTTGAAAGCATACGACACGAGATAGAGAGGCAAGTCCTTATTGCCTGAGTTCATTTTCGCCTCCACACTCTGTCACGTGATAAGTACCTCGAAGTAGTCATAATAATAATTTAAATTGTCTCCATCGCATTCATGAACTCTACCAGAAAGTACGATGACCGCCTACTGCCCGCATCCGTCCTTTCTCTCCTCATGAAACATGTCACACTAGAAATCTAGACATGAATTCCAGGTTTTGCCAACCCCACCACTACGATAATGATCTTAACTCAGATTCGACCAGATGGTTTACATGTGTAAATGTCGCGGACCCGGTCCATTTATCACACTGTCAGACGCCGATTGATCAGTCGCAAAGTAGATTCAATCGTTGACCTCTTGAGAGTACTTCCGCTGTACCAGATTTGATCCTGCAAGGCATGCACTGACTAGAGCACTCTCTTGCTCGTTGCGTGCTCCATAATATTGTAGATGCGTGGCTCTGGTGCGGTGGGGTAGGACTCCTTTCTGTCAAGCAACTAACTAACTTACTTAGAACTGTAGTCTGTAGGGTGCTTGGTAGTAACCCAGTTTTCACAGCTTGAGGTCGTTAAGTCATCGGGCTTGACGTTGCCAGTGGGCCAGTGGGGGTTGTGCTGGTGAGGACAAGCTCAAGTGTAGCAGCAATTACCAAGTCATCAATCCTAGCCGCAGAGAGATACTCTTGTGCTTAGAGCCCTACGGGCGATACAAGTGGATGATCAGGAGGTAAAGTGGTAAAGTGGTATTATGATCGCTCAGGTTTCCTGTCTGCATCACGTCGCATTGCATGCATGCACGTCACGTCCAATGTTCTAAAGAATATTCTAGTCGTATCGCCCCTCTTCCCTGACTCACTTGTGAGGTCTAAACTCGACACTAGGATATACATGTACATGTACATGTATGGGCGAAGTGGTGGCCCGCTGATGCGATGGCTTTCCAGTTCCTGTTCCATCCCCAAGACATGTAGGGAGTACACTCATGCCCTCGCCCAGCAGGCAACAGTAAGTACGTAAACATCTCAGCTCCACGCATCAACACTACACCTGCGTAACGTTATTTCTAGCAAACTGCAAGACTGCTTCGTTACTCACGGTCTGACATCCATTTCCAAAGTGGACTCCGCGGGACACGATTATTATCATCATTGCGACTGACAATAAGGATCATTGCGCAGTGCAATAAGTACGTAATGCCCTGGAGCCGTAGCCGGTCTAATTTAGGACAGGTGATGATTCAAGCCCTGCATCAAACACACCTTCACTATTGAATTATCAAGATGTGATATTGGGAAGTATTGAACCCTGAAATCTGCATGTACCGATATACACAGCTTGAATTCCGGAAAAGGCACAGCCATTGTTGACGTGCTTCAGTGAGAAAACCGCCGCCATGACTTGCACAAGGGATGAACATAAAAATGTTACTGCAACCAAATACGCAACTCAATCTCTGGACACTCCGGATAGCTAGCTGTTTATTATTATTATTATTATTATTATTATTATTTCACCGTCCAATGGCAGAAGCCAATGCAAAGGAGGGGGCGTTAGCCAGCCATGGCAAGAGAAGAAAAAAAAGAAAGAAGAAAGAATGAAGGAAAGAAGATGATAATCGGAAGAAAATAATGCATCAGCGGGGTGAAATGTATCACTATGTTGACCATGGTGGAGAGCGGCGAGATAAGCTAGCAAAAGAGGCGAGCGAGCCTACAACGTGGCATGACATTTAACATGGTCTATGAACTGTCTAATATTGGATATTGTCTTCATTTCCATGGGCAGCTTGAGCCAATACGAGTATGCAGAGAAGATAGGAGATTTGGTAAACATAGTTGACGAAGCTCTGGGAAGTACTATGCCATTGCGAGTGTCCCGTGCGAAAGTAAACCAATTATACTTGGTGAGATGTTCAGGGACAATTTAGATCTGGTTAAGTCTCGTCGGCAGAGTTCGGAGTTACTGGCCACACCGACTACAGTGATATCTAATACTACCAATACACATGTAGTCATGTAATCATGTACATGGACTCGGATGGAGAGCCAAGGTTTAATTTATACGAAAGAGAAAGTAAATGTGCAGTGTATTGGAATCACACATTTACAGTTTACTGGAACGTCCGTATAACGTTCGTCTAAGGGATGTCAGCATCATGTAAGCATCGGGACCCTAAAATCGAGGTGCTCAATATCCCACGTACAATGACTGGGAAATAGATAATCATGCAGAGTCTTGAAAGAAATACTCAGCACTGTCTTGATGGACTGCAACTTATTGATACTGATAATATTATTGGGCCAGTGACATTTATCTGTCTTAGGGCCTGGTTTAAATCCGGTTTTGGAAAAGTTATTTTTCATTGCTAACAGGTTCAGCCTCATTTTCTCTGTACTACACCCATGAGTTCACGAAGAACGGAACAGCATGCTGTCCGCAGATTGAGTGTCTGGCTTAGTCACGTGCATGAGTTTGTGTTGCTGATCTACATGTACATGTAGATGTAGAATAGCGAGACTTCCCAGATTGCCTACGGTGGATGGAGCAATACCACGAAGGCAGGCGAGAACAGAGACAATCCGCTGGGTCATTGTTGTTGACCTAAGCCGGGTGCCTTTGGTTGCCTTTGTATTGCTGATGTACTGAGTTAGGCATTGGTGGACAATGCTCGAAAAGGTGGCAGATTCTGCTCGAAAAGCAGTGAAATTGGCAGAACCATACAAACCTTATGGCGGGCAATTCCTCGAATTCTGCTCCATTTCTTTATCCACATACCAAACATGCATGAAACTTACCAGAAAAAGTACCGAATTCTGCCAATTTTTCTGCCGGCATAATCCGCCGATGCCTATTAGTATTAACTGAGTACTGTGCATATTGCTATGATAGGTCATACCGGTACCAGTGTCACATACATTGTACTCCATAACGAAGATAACCTCCGTAGGACAATCCCCCCTGACTGCTCTTCAACCCAAACAGAATCCTGGAAGCAAGACGCGCGTGCAGACTGTTCCCACGGGGCCAGGACTCAGCAGGCTGTGTGACAGATTCTGTCAGATTGGTATGCTGTTAATTAGAATCTATCCACGTCATTCACGGTGCGACCTGTCGGCAGAGCTGGCCACTGGCAATATCTTCGACATCTATAATGATAGCCTCACGTGAAAGTAATAGTTCTGCTGCATAGACCTTTCTCACAATGTGCACGTGACCTGACGCCCACGGCGCAGCGTAAGGCAAAAGAATTCAAAAGATGCACTGTTTCTGTACTGAAAGCTATTAGAATTTAGTTGTTTGTGGATATTGTATTGTTTCTCTCATCGTTTTGAAGGCCGTGTAGGTGTTTGGAATTATTTCCTCGGTGTTACCAACCATGCCGTCGTCCTGCGCTGCGGACAGCTGTGCAAATCGTGCTTCAGCAGACTGTCCTTACCGCTTTTTTAGATTTCCAAAATCAGATCGAGAACGATGTCAGATGTGGATAGCTTCAGTTTGCCATCGTCGTCCAGTTGGCTGGTGGCCATCCGATGGTATGCGCATTTGCGGGAAGCATTTTTTGACTGAAGAACCCTCCGACTCTCCACATGACGTGGACTACATCCCGACAATTGTGGATAGCAAGCCCAAAACTGAAGAGCGAGCTGTTCAAGCTGATGCCAGAAAAAAGCGACAATTCCGAAGGGAACAGAGGAAGGGAGATCAGCCGGATGAAGCTGCTGCTGCTTTTGCTGCTCAACCAGAGGAATTACCTCAATCTGAACCTGTCAGTGCTGATAAAGGTCCTGTAATTCATGCCCCATTGCCGGAGACCACTGATGGGCTTGCGGCACGTATCCGGCATTTGGAGTTCCGTGTCCACCAATTGGAGACACACGCTTGTGAGGTAACCAGTGAGCTGGACACCTACAGAGCAGCAGCCAGCCGCAAGCAGTCTATCTCGGCACATGACCTTGAAGGCAAGGATAAACTGGTTCGTTTCAACACTGGTTTCCCTTCGTACGCCGCCTTCATTTCCTTCTTCCATTACCTGTCTGGGAAAGCTGGGCGCCTCCATATCTGGCGCGGTCAGAAAGAAGAAGCGCTTCGTTCCGCAACAGGTGTGACAGGTCGGCTAACGATGCAGTATGCTAGTAGGCAGCTGGAGTTAGTAGATGAGTTTCTGGCTGTCATGATGCGGCTGAGGCTAGGATTGCTGGTGGAAGATGTTTGCTTCCGGTTCGGCATTTCTGCCACCTACTTCTCGAAGATCTTCACAACGTGGATAGTGTTCTTGTCGAAGGAGTTGGCTTTACTCTTTCCCTGGCCATCTGCTGAGCAGGTTCGCTTCCACACCCCACCACAATTTGCAAAGTATCCTAACACTAGAGTAATAATTGACTGCTTTGAACTATTTATTGAGCGTCCATCTGCTCTCCGTGTGAACTGCCAGATGTTCTCTCACTACAAGAACCACTCGACGTTCAAAGCTCTGATTGGCATCAGCCCTGGTGGCGTTGTCACATATCTATCCAAGTTGTTCACTGGACGTGCGTCAGACAAGTTCATTGTGTCTCACAGTGGCTTTCTTGATCTGATCGAGCATGGTGATAATGTAATGGCGGACAAAGGCTTCGAAATTCGGGATCTTCTCCTGCCTAAACGTGCCACTCTCAACATCCCACCATTCCTGGGCCAACAACGAAGCCAGTTCACTGCCCAGGAAGTGGACGATACACGCAGAATTGCTGCCCTTCGTATTCACGTTGAACGAGCAATTGCCCGTCTTCGGTGTTTCCGGATTTTACGCGGGACACTCCCCATCACACTTGCCCCTATTGCTAATGACATCGTCACAGTCTGCACTCTCGTCACAAATTTTTCTGATCCTCTGGTCGCAGATGAGCACTGAGGTTCGCACCATTGTCAGTCACCAGTGCTTCATTACATTTTCAATTTTGCCAGCAGCGGTACTGCTGAGCACACAGCTCTTTCACATTGTGACACTGCAAGTCGTGGTGTATTGTTAGTTTGTTTGTTTCTTGGCTTCTTCATTCGTTATTCACACCTGTGTGTGCATGAGTGTGTGTGTGTGCGGGGGGGGGGGGGCATGTGTGTGTGTGTGTGTGTGTTTGTGTGTGTGTGTGTGCCTGAGTGTGTGAAAGAGGCATCATTCAATGATGTTGTACTTGTACTTTCATCGCGTATGTCGAAAAGCATTTCATTTTGTTTTGTTTGATCCACTTCACCAGTTTTCGACTCCATCCTGATGATGGCTTCTGGCCCAAATCTCATTGAAATTAAACTGGTTTGCAGCGAAGAGACTAACGTTACTTGGCATTTGCGTTTGTGGTGGTGTAGGGTTCTTCATTAATTAACGCTGTGATCCCTTTTCCATTCCCTCCGCCAGTGAATATGTGGTTCATGATTTCCTTTTTCTTAGTATACAGTTGCATGTCATTTATCCGGTGGTCCATCATCCACCATGTCAGTTGTCAAACAACGCAGTGCTGGCTCACACACTGTATAATTATTATGATCACTGTCCCCATATACTTCAAGAATCAAGACATTGAACATCGTTGCGGTCGCATACAAGTGAGTCTATAGTTGAACACGACCAGTGTCTCAGGATAGTAACAGAGCATGCAAAATACAGGCAAAAGACACTCTCTACAGTCCTTTTGATGTGTGAACACAAGATGGCTATGTAGTTTCAGTCATCCAGATTATCAAACAGTGTCCATTGTCCAGTCCTGAGCTTGAGGGTGCCGGATAACAGACACTCACCTCTAATTTTATTCTTTCTTTTTTATTAAACCCGGCACGTTCGGGCTCTCTGCCTTCTCCGTGAAACAAAAAGAACTCTAATGACATGAGGAATTGGCATGGACATAGCAGGTTGGCACCGCAGCACTGCATCAGGTGCCGAAACAGTTCAACCGAATTAAAGATTTAAACTACAACAAGAAAAGTGTGTTCTCGTGTGGGAAACAGCAAAACATTAATTGAAAAAGGATAAAAGGCGTGATGCGGGCATCGCAGGTTTCACAAGAGTCCGTACCAATACTGTTCAACCAGTCTAAGATCTTCCTACAGATCATCGGTATCGACAAAGCAATGCATACAGTAGTTCCCCATATCATCAGTTGTGCATATATGATGAAAATAATGTGCGCAGTGGCTGTTACGACATGCCTTTGGTTTAAGCCCAGGGAACGCACACGTTTGAGAGCAACATGCAATACGAGGTGCCAACTTCTGAGACAAAGCAGGTGACCGACCCGCAACAGGCAATGGTGCTGAAGGTGACGACACTGCAGCAAGTGACGACACTGCAGCAAGTGACGGCACTGCAGCAGGTGTTGGCACAGCAGCAGGTGACGACACTGCAGCAGGTGACGGCACTGCAGCAACTGACGACACTGCAGCAGGTGACGGCACAGCGATAGGCATAGCCAGCGAGGGCATTGCAGCAGGCAATGATACTGGCGATAACATTGCAGCAGCTGTTGACTTCTGATGTTCAGCGAACAGCTTCCTGGAGTGGATCTCTGGTAAGACATGGCTGATGTAGAAAGCTTTCAACTTCGGTAGCAAAGTATCATTCCACAGTACACTGTCACGAAATATCCTCTCAATGTGAAGATTGGTGGGATAAGGCGCGTCGGTCCACATGACGAAGTCTGCCCACTCCTTGTCCATCACGGCCAATTCTCCCTGCACCTGCGTGTAGAACTTGTGAGTTCTTCGCAATAGCAACTTGCCTCCGTCGCTTCTAGTCAAGCAAAACTTATGCCCAAACTGGTTGCAGATGGCCGCGGGAGACATCTTGTTAATGGACACGCCATCAATTGAAAAGGGACATTTCACCTCAATTAGGCCATGCGGATCAGACGAAGCAGGATCGTACAGCAGTCCATCGGAAGAAGCACCGATGAAGGAGTACTCTTGATAGAGAGTAACACCTGATGGCGTGTGACGTACAGCAATATCTGACTCAAAACCAAAATTCACAAGTCGCAAGTAGTCCTCCACGGCCTTTGCTTCATGCATAATACCCCATTGCATAGCCGTTGTCTTCGGCATGTTGGAGTAACCCATGATCGTCTTCACCAAGCTGTCTGGGGATGTAGTCTCCCTACGGTTTACGATGACATGAAAAATAGAGGAAGTGATGCGGCCAACCCGAATGTCACGCCAAAGTGGCGATCTTGACTGCTTCTTCGTGACACTCTCGATATAGGAGGCCAGGCTGCTGTCAATGGAGCTATCATTAGCAAGATCAGTGCACATCGCCACAACAACATCCTCATCCAGGTCATCACTGAACTGATCTGTCCTAGGGTGTCGTGAAATAACCAACTGCTTAGCCTGCTTATCCAAAGTGTGCATAGCATGCTTCTTGGCCAAAGATGGGTGGTTCCAGAATTGGAACAAGCCAGATGTTGGCAGCTTTGATGCAAATGTATCCAGTAATTCCTGGACACAATGGTCGTCCACAGCAAGGTCTTGAGCAGCTCTCGGTTCAAAGGTGGACAGAGAACCTCCACAGACCTTGCGGGATTCCTTGCCATAGGCAGTGGCCTCAAACACAGCGTCCGCCAACGGGACAGCAGGTACCGATAGCTGGGGTGGAGGACGATGCCACGACATCAAGCGTCCAGTGCATGTTGCGTCTGCCTGTATTGTTGTGGCGTCTTTCTCCTTACAGTCCAGGAGGTAGAACAGGAGCGCGGCGACATGACTGCAGCTCTCACCCAGTCCAGCAGCACACTTGCACCTGGCACTATACACAGCCCCTTGAGGCGACATAGTAATAAAAACTGGGTAGGCCGATTTCTCCCGTGACGGATAAGACTGGTGCACATGCCCTCTAGCATAGATGTACTGGGGCTTCACGGGATCAGGGCAGCACATCCACACATTGGAAACCCACCCGCTGGTGAAATAGCTATAGCCTTTCAGTGACTTGAAGTTGCTGCGCTGACGGTCAGACGAGGATTTGTCCCTCACTTCCACGAGGTACGTGTATATGTCCCCGTAAATAAAATTATCAATAAGGAAATCGTGTACCCAACACGAGACAGAATCATACGTTGGCAAGGCTTCCAATTCTGCCGTGATCTCCACTGTTTTCGCGGACGCTTCTGGCGCAACATGTGGCGGCGCTGAGGCTGCAGAAGACGTCTCAGCAAGTCCAACAAGGGTCTCCACCAACTCAGTTTTCCTCTTATTGCTGTGGACAATTTTGAAATGTCTGCACAGCTCCTTCAGCACAGGCACGTTTGCTGACTCCAAGCGTTTCCTCAACTTGTCGACATCACCCTGTTGAGACTGCACTGCCTCGACAAGCTCCTTGAGGGATGCCATGTCGGGGAGAGAAAGGAAATGTCAACGATAGCAATTGTTCTCAATACAAAATGATGTGCAAACAGCACAAAAACCCGAGTCTTTTGCCTTACGCTGCGCCGTGGGCGTCAGGTCACGTGCACTTTGTGAAAGTGGTCTATGCAACGGTATGTCTTGAACCCTTCTACATGTACGTCCACACAGATGATCTTTCTGAAGACGCAAGTACAAGTCATGTACAATCATCATGTACGTTACAACCTACAAGTACAGTACATGTACCATGCATGTGAACACCACAGGACGTATGGTGGAAATCTGCCAACAAGCCGGACCCCCAGATCTCACATGATCTGATGAAGCATGTGAAGCAGCTAGGACCATTCTATTAGTGAGTGGTTCATGTCTGGCGAGGATTTCTAGAACGGTGACGGGAGGATGTCAGATAGGTCGTGTAGCAAGTGACGTTAGTGTGTTTTATCAGCCAGCACACTGCATTATAGTCTCGTGCATCAGCTCTGGAATCTGCAACGCCTACGTGACATGTCAAATCCATAAACGACTGCCCCTTTGCCTGGACGCTGGTATCACACTACGCTAGTACCAGAGTACAGACTGCCTAGCCTGCCCATGTGTCACTTACAATGTATACCTCATGTACAGTCACCTGTTACTAGTGTTAGTGTGTAGAAGACACGAACATGTCACAATGTCAAACATCAAACTACATGTACTAGTACTACTTGTTGGCGCTGCAGCAGCTGCAGTGCAAACTCTGCTACTGGCTTGGCATGGGGTAATCATTCCATGCACTGATGACGTAGTGGAGCAGTAACATGTTACTTACGATACTCCACAAGGACCACAACTGAACCGGGTCCTCTTTGACAGTTTGAACACTCAAAAGTCAAAGAACCTTTTGAACAAATCCATAATTGTCCGGAAAAATAAATGGAAGAATCCAAAGTTAGCGCATGCCATGTGAACAAAAGGCAATTATTCATCACAGTCACTTCTAGCAAAGCAGAGCATTGTTCCGAACGAGAGCGCTGCTAAAGTAAAGTAGCTAGCCGGATTCGCGGCCGCATCACCTGACGTGTTTAGGAACATATCAAGCAAATACATGTACATTCGCATTGGCGGGCCACCAATTTGGCCACCAATTTGCCCATACATGTACATGTGTATCCTCAGTGTCTAATGCAGACATCACAAGTGAGTCAGAGGGGGGGGGGGGGGGGATAAGTTAGCTTAACACCCGGCTGAAATTATTGACCATCCCCACTTGTATAGTAGGTCAATTTCCCTGTCAATTATTATTATTACGGCCCTGTTGGAGAGCTGAATGATACAGTACTGCAGCTGTAACATGGTACAGCGGCATTCACGGCTGCAGCTGTGGGAAGGCATCTGCTACCTTTCACCCAAAACATTACTTCGAAGTATACATACATGTACATGTAAGTGAAAGTCTGAGTTGTACTAGTGGTAGGCCCTGAGAGATGACGCCTTGATGGCATGGCGAGAGCAATAGGTTGTATTGAATCCACGTTCCATTATTAAAATTTACATTGGCGCGCCATCTCTACTACCTCGCCTCTGTCTTGTGTTGTGATGTTCTCCACGTGTTTCTGATGAATATGTACATTGTACATGTACATTTACATGTACATGTAGATGTAGATCGGGCTGTGTTTATACTTTTAGAAATACAACGATTTTTACCCTACTTGACTGCAACCAGATTATGGAACTCTCATCCACCTGTACATGTATGTCACCAAGCAGCTTCCTTTCCAACATTTATTTGCATCTTACGTGATCGCCTAGGGTACCCCATAGAAAGACAGTTTAAAAGTCTGTGGGGATTTCCCTAGCAAAACGATAAACACGTACACTACTACTAACGTGCGGCTAGGGGAGGGGCAGGGGCCGCAGGGCAGGGTGAAGGTATTCCGGTGGTGTGGGCAAGGAAATATGGCCAATGACGTCATAACCGTACAAGCACTTGTTGTTTAACCGATCAATTATTATACATGTACATGTACATGGACATGTACATGTACATGTATATTCGATCAATGCTGCGCTACATGTATAACTGACGTTTTGGTTTTGGTGGTATTGTCTATTTTGGAGTGTCCACCGCTGTAAAATGTCCAGATATAGACCATGATTCTAGCATTTTCTATGTCGACCTCCTTTCTGGCAGCACAATCTCGAAAAGTCGTGTCATTGTCGAACTGTCAGTCTCTTTGAAATGCTCCTTGTAACACTTACGTATGGACGTTGCGCGCGCCTGATTCCCTGTAACACGTGATTCACGCATGCCTCCATCATTATTCCATGATCGGCGTGGGGTGTGAGGAGTGGTAAATCAGAAGATATTCTGCTTTGCTTACATGTTCATGTTCATTGTTCATGTATTCATGTACATGTACATGAATACATGACCAATGAATACATGACCAATGGACTGTTACCACCTTTTTCGTTCTCTTTTGACCTTCCGTTTTATCCCACCGATTATCATGAACAGCTGCGATTTCAACGGCGACATGTGCTTGTACAATACCTACGAAGACGAGGACACAATAAAAGAAGAAAATACAATGTACATGTACATGTACATGACATGACGTACATTTATGGTAGGAGGAGCCGGTCGCATGGCAACACCACTGCCACTCGGCTGCCTTCACTGGTCATTCACGTGTGTCTGGAGGGGCGTATGCGTGGCTGGCCTGATGATCCCGGAGTATTGTACTATGATAATGACCGTAGCCGGGCGAGTCACCACTCATGTACATTGTACATGTATAATGATTATGACGCTCATCATTTGCTCCCTTGTCACTGGAAAGTTCTGTCCGTTTGGTTCTAGCGAATTCAAATAAAGAAAACAACAACAACAACAACAACAACAACAACAACAACAACAACAACAACAACAAAAACAAAAACAACATGTACATGATTGTACAATGTCATTTTACATGTACATGTAAATTTTACACCAAGGGAAGGTTGAAAGTCACTGATGGACGATGGCAAATCTTTACTGAAGTACATTGTACATGTACATGTAGTGATGTACTTACACGCACATGTGCAGATCGCTGGAATTCGCTCCCTGCTTCTGTTCGTATTTGCTCCACGCTATCAGACTTCCGCTCATCTATACAAAAACATATAGGGTACCCCGTAAGAAGGCCTTAGGCCTGTGGGAATGCCCTATTAAAAATTTAATAAATAATAATAATAATGTACACACACCACACGCATACACACATGTACACACACCACACAGAGTACTGTACACACCACGCGAATAGACATGCATGCACACACCATGTAGCACACACAAACGCACGCATACACCACAACACACACCGCAGCACACCCGCACGTGTCCGCAGATTGAGTACAAATTTTGTTTTCAAAACAATAAGTAACTCCAAAAGCTCCAAAGAAAAGCCAATAACTAAACCACCAAGAGCATGTACATTAAACTCATGTTATAAATTTTAGAAAGAGTCATGTAGGACAAGTCGCACATGTACACCATACTCCTGTGCGCACGCACACACAGCACGCACACACACACGCACACACACACGCGTGCGCGCGCACGCAGTCCGCATTCTCATTGCTCACATACTGTAGACGTAGACCTATCTACATGACTCATGAGTTACTAGTTTTATCCAGGATCAGATCGTACAAACCCCGCGGCTCTCGAGCACCATGGCGGAAAATGGGGCTGGCAGACACTCGCCAGCAGCTGCTGACAATATGTGCATGCAGCCATTTGTAGGGGTTTGCAGGGTCTTGACTTCAGCTTCCACTGAGCACACTGCACGTGACTGCAGAGCACCGTCATTATTCTAGAGTACTCCGAAGGCCTACTCCACCACCACCACCGCATACACTACACCACCACCGCATACACTACACCACCACCGCATACACTACACCACCACCGCATACACTACACCACCACCGCATACACTACACCACCACCGCATACACTACACCACCACCGCATACACTACACCACCACCGCATACACTACACCACCACCGCATACACTACACCACCACCGCATACACTACACTACCACCGCATACACTACACCACCACCGCATACACTAGGCACCAGCGGATTCTGCTCGAAAAGATGGCAGATTCTGCTCGAAAAGCAGTGAAATTGGCAGAACCATACAAACCTTATGGCGGCCTCGAATTCTGCTCCATTTCTTTATTACTAGTGCACTGGCACCACTATACCAGCACTTGTCTCCACCATGGTACCAGCAGCAGCACAGGCTCACCACTTACAAAACATGCCACTGAATACTGAGACAGTGAGACAGTAGTCACTGATTGTCATGCCTGCATTCTGGGGAATAGTTAGTATACCCTAATGACTGATAATGAGTGTTGGCGGATTTCAATATTTCCAGTTTAAATTTATTTTATTCATACAATACATGTACATGTATATTCCACTTACCATCCTCATGCGAAGGTCCTCGAGTCCTGGTTGTGACAGTCAATGTTTTCCTCAGACTTTTCCCTTTTCCATTCCCTCGACCAGAAAACAATGTATTCCGTTTGCATCTTTCCTTCAAACCTGTGGATATTATACAATGCATCTACACAGGAGAGATTGGAAGCTGTGTTGCAACTCTGAGTTTCAGGTATTACTACGATCACCAGGCAATTTATGGCTCCAAAACGGGCAGCCTGAACATAAGGGGGAGCAAGGTGTGAAATATTGAGGGGAATCATAGCGCACAAGTCAGGTGCAGGCGTGAGGTTGCTAAGTCGTTAGACTTGAGGCTATCCAGCAGCAGCAGTTCCGGTGTGAATGATATAGAATAGAGCTGGGGACTTAAATGCCAAATCCACACATGCCCACACCATTACACACATGCATGTACATGTATTCTCCCATGCACTCCCACACATACATGTACTCTCTCGCACCCACACATACTCCCTCTCTACAATCTATCTACGGATCCCCCAAAGGTTTTTCGACATAGCAACACGCAACAGCTACATGTACGTGTACCGGTCCGGTTTGGTATTAGATAAACCTTGTGTTGTTCGAACATGTTGTTGGTTGACAGCATGTAACAAGGTGGAGGACACCTTGTTCGGAAACAGGTGACCTTTCTACAACCTCCCTGGTTGGTAGAGCCCCGGTCCTCACGACCATCTGAACCTTATGGGTGTTAGACCCAGTTTTGACCCTCTTTATTCTAGGGAGTTGTCAATTGCGCCGTTCGTAGAATGTCTAGTGCCCATTTTTGGGATTATAATTTTCTCTCCTTCCTAAATTGTTCATGTTGTTGGTCCAGCGAGGTACAATGTACATGTACATCTAAATCTACTGTGCACGTGTGCTAGCTGCATATCTGTTGCAGTGGTTGGTTGGTATTATTTTATACTTCGCCAGAATGAACAGGCATTGCTGCATTCTTGCCTGCACAAGTGGATTGTCCAATCTCTCACAGAAATGACGAAGAAAGGAAAAAAATATGTTACATAAGATTGTGAAGCATGAACACTTGTAAGAGAAATTATTACATAATAGAGAGATAGAGAGAGAGAGAGAGAGAGAGAGAGAGAGAGAGAGAGAGAGAGAGAGAGAGAGAGAGAGAGAGAGAGAGAGAGAGAGAGAGAGAGAGAGAGAGAGAGAGAGAGAGAGAGAGAGAGAGAGAGAGAGAGAGAGAGAGAGAGAGAGAGAGAGAGAGAGGGAGAGAGAGAGAGAGAGAGAGGGAGAGAGAGAGAGAGAGAGAGAGAGAGAGAGAGAGAGAGAGAGAGAGAGAGAGAGAGAGAGAGAGAGAGAGAGAGAGAGAGAGAGAGAGAGAGAGAGAGAGAGAGAGAGAGAGAGAGAGAGAGAGAGAGAGAGAGAGAGAGAGAGAGAGAGAGAGAGAGAGAGAGAGAGAGAGAGGAGAGAGAGAGAGAGAGAGAGAGAGACGGCAGACAGACAGACCGACAGACAGACAGACAGACAGGCAGAGAAGACAGACAGAGAGACAGAGACGGAGAGAGGGAGAGGGGGACGAGAGTGTGCGCAAGACTGTGGAGCTGAAACAATCAGATTGTTATAGTGAATGAGCTTTCGATATACAATAGCCATGTACATGTACATGTACATGTAGGAGATGTACCCTCCCCCCCCCCCCCCTCCATGATACTAGAAATAGGACATGGTACGTACACGTACAATGTAGCTCTCTACATGTACATGTACCTCAGTCCTGCTACTATACTGGTACATTGTAAGTAATCTGCCCTGTCCCCTCTCTGTGGCCTGAGCCTGAGGCTGTAACCGGCCGGTAGCCGCCCTCAGTGGTGATGTTCTGGACATCTGGCTATAGAACTTTACGTCACAGTTTTGAACTACTAGTATGACGAAAAACACCAAATCCGTCTGGTACACGCCTGTGTGTACTGTCTGGCTGTCGTCGTGTCGAGGACTTGATCATTGATCAATCACATAATACATGTACATGTACATGTACGTCATCGTATACATGTACATGTACGTGTACGTCATCGTATACATGTACATGTACGTGTACGTGTACGTCATCGTATACATGTACACTATACAGTCATGTAATTATTAGTATTACACTTTTGTCGTTTTGAGATTTAGTTTACATGTACATGTACATGTACATGGTCATTGTACAATCATGTTGTGGGTGATTGAACTGTTTACCCCCCAGTCTAACATCGGAAGCCTCGCTCTATAAGTTCAAAGCTGCCCTCACTGCCTCAGGAAATTTACAGCTGACTATGCTTATGCAATCAACGGAATTCCGCCACCTTGCAGTTGATTTTCCCCATTTCTCTCCTCATCAATCCCTACTTCTCTTTGTACATACATGTACATCTACATCTACTGTTCTTTCAATCAAATGAACCCCTCGATAGGCACATTGCCTTTGGGTCATTTCATAATAATAATAATAATAATAATCTCTTTTCCTCAAACCAGTTAAAATAATAATAATAATAATAATGTAAATAGGCGTCGAGGCGACAATAGTTTTAGAATTGCGATCAACAGAACGAGCTGAACCGACATTTCACAAAGGCTTTTATTGTTTTCAAAAAACGAGTGGATACGAAGGCAGTGAAGAACGTGGAAGAAAGAAAAAATGTGATATGGAAAAAAAAAATGATGAACAAAAAATGTTGTACTTCGAACTAGTTTTTTTCATAGGTGTTGTTTCTTCTCACTCCATTTCTCTTTATTAGTATCTTTCTGGATTGTTTTTCATTAGTACAACGTAGCTTCCTGAGGAGTGTTGTGCGAAAACTAGTTCGAAGTACAAATTTTTTGTTCATCATTTTTTTTTCCATATCACATTTTTTCTTTCTTCCACGTTCTTCACTGCCTTCGTATCCACTCGTTTTTTGAAAACAATAAAAGCCTTTGTGAAATGTCGGTTCAGCTCGTTCTGTTGATCGCAATTCTAAAATAATAATAATAATAATAATAATGCTAATGTTGTTGGTTGATCTAATAGTAATACCATTTTACATTTATGTGCAATGCACAGTGTATGTACATGTAGCTTTCCGTGATCCCGAGAACGAGCACTTTTTAGACCAATAATATTGGCAATAATCCACCTACATGTACATGTACTGATGTAGCTACATGTACACATAAATTTCAAGTATCCTGTCAAGAGGCTCCAACCCTTTGGCGGACTGCTTTGAATCGTGGTTGAGTGATAAGTATCGTTCTTTACTCCACTCTCAATCACGTGATCATATTGAGCCTGTATGACGGACGATTACAAAATCAAGTCTTCGACTCCAGATCTGCAGAGAAGATCTACAGATTTTCAGAACTTACTTATGGTACTTGGTAGATTTTACTGGAACAGCTCTCACCCAGTCCGACACGGAAAAAACCCCAACGATCAGCAATCATGACAGCAGTCATTATCCACATGTACTGTCCAGGTCAGGGGCCTAGATTATTACTACAACTGTGTTCTGAGCGTTTCTTTGTATGCGTTGCTTGCTTACTTGTACAATGATTACTAGAGTATGTAGTTTGTCTCCTGCAACCATGTTTCAACCTTGCTAGTGCTCATGTTTGGCGATTTGTTGTTGCACCGCCAAATGGCGCCAATTGTCTGTACTTGCCATCTTCTTACTCTTAGATTTTTGTTGGGTTTCAGTTCCCGTTATGGCAACACAGGATTGAGCATTTCTTTATTATTCTTGCCAATCGTACATGGTATCATAATTATAACGCAATACTACTACCAGTTCAAAACTAGTATTAGATAAACCTTGTTATAGTTCTCACATAATTGTGTCATGCTGTCAATCTAACAATAATGTATGTACATGTACATACATGTACATGTAAGCAAATTTTGCTTTGCCCGTAACGCGTAAAAGAAGCTTTCACATGACACAGTCATAATCATTGTATGAATTTTTAAAATTTTACAATCATGTACATGTAGGTGTGGATACATGCCTGGAATGCAATTTTATTATTATATATTTGAGGATTTCCCAAAGACGTATCAATGCAAGCCTAGCTGCGCCTGTGCAAAGACCATCATCACTACTGACATCAGTGATTCACCATGCATGCAGCACAGCGCATTGAGCGCAACCTGCATTAATTTTGTAAAATAAATGATTAAATTTTTTTTGCATGCGCGATTTATGAATCGACTGCATATCCGGTATCCGCATAATATGTAGCTCTCATGTTGATTCTTGCCAAAGCGACATGATCTGACGATTGTACTACAAATTCAATGATTGTACATGTATGTCATTACATGTGTAGTATGGGTGCCCATATCCGGCATAATTATCATTACGCTATGTGACATTATAACAAGATCTTAAGAGTGTAAATCTACTAGTACTACAGAGTCCGTGATTGTGATTCCATTCGTTCTGTGATCACGGGTGTGTTTTTGAAGCGAAGTGGATGTCGATGTGAGCTCAAGGGTTGCTGCTCACAGACACAGTCACACTGCAGTACTGCGCTCCAGCTCTACAGCACTACAGTCGCTGTCGCAGTATGCCATACTGGCCATAGCTCGCGGACGCGGAGGCCGCCAAGCGTGCGTGCGCGTCAGGACTCAGGGCCCGTCATCTGGTCATCATGGTCATTCTGCTCGACCAAAACTAAGTAATTAGTTACTTCAAAACCCCAGCTTGATCTGTAGTACTGTAGTCTGTAGTACATCTACTGGTAGCTCTCGAGACTCGACTGCATGGGTTGACCAGGTTGACCAGGTTGACGGGCCAGCAAGGCAGGGTAGGGGTCACTGCACTGCGTGACTGCAGCCACTTGCACAGTCATGTACTATGATGTAGCCTATTGTAGGCCCCGTCTGGGGACTGGTAGACCCAGGTACTCGAAGTCCGTACACTTTTACAGTGTGTGTTTGTCGAGCTGAAACTCACACTAGCAATGATCACTTGCCAGAATCCTGCTCGTGGATGGAAGGTATCTTGTCCAAGTTTGTTCTGAGGCCAGGCTCGATTGAACCAGGCCATCTTTCGATCCGATCTGTTTCTCTGGAGTTCGCTGATTTTTCATATCAAATTTTTGTGTCGCGGAGGGTACTCTAAGTCCGTACTGATCAGAGGTGACTCGAAATACACACATATTTCTGCTAATTGCTAACTTGCAATCCGTCGGTTACGACGAAAGCACCGAAGGGATATGTTTGGCATGTGCCTCCACCAGTATTTCTTGCAAAAGCGTAGTTTGTTGCCGAACTGCAAGCTGTTTTAGTCGGCTCAGAGAAGAAGCAGCTGCGCTGTGAAAACCGCGGGAAAACAGTGGTGGAGATGCCAGGAGTGTCAACCTTTCTGCAAGAATTGGTGGTTCTCTGTAAATTCTTCTCCTCTGGCCATTGTCAGCTCTAAGGGGTCGTCGCAAAAGTTTTTTGTCGTCCCTGAAACGAACATGATTCGTCTGGGGGGGAGGGGGTGCGAGCCAAAATCGCAAGTCAACCGACACTGTACATATGACATGTACATGCATGCGATTTTCGTCGTCCAGCATAGCAAGCTGTGTTCGTTTCAGAGGGAGGGGAGGGGGTCCAAGTACGAAATGAACGATGTTCGTTTCAGGGACGACAGAAAACTTTTGCGACGACCCCTAAGCTGGCTCTTGATGATTGAGTGAAGGTCTGTTTGACGCTGTGTCCGTTCGAAATCGGTCTTGGCAAAGTTGATTTTTGCATGAAATGTAACCCAATTTGTATTTCGTATGGGCACTCGAAAACCCACTCGCGTGGTATGGGACTTCTGCTTATCGTAGATCCCTGAAAATTGGTACGCGAGGAGAACATACCACACTGTCCCCTCCATAAAATATTTGAGTCGAATACAATAAAAGAACATGAAATTATGGGCGTACGAACTTAGGATACCATGTACGGACTTCGAGCACCTGGGTCTACTCAGTGGTAGCCTCTACTAAGTACTAGCTCTAGCTAGCTGTGACCGTGAGTGAGTGTGAACTCCACTCGTAGATAGCCTACAAGTACAACTAGCACAAGTCTGTAGAAGTGTAGATCTACAACTCGAGCTCGCGCTGAGCCAAGGAAAGGCTTGCGAGTTGCGAAGCCATCGTTGTAAACTGTTACTTCATGAATTCACTTTTTCAGACTGCACTGTGTCAGTCATACATGTGTACAATCATAGTCATTGTAGATCTACACTCATGACTGTGTATAATTTCGCCGCAACCACGGCCATCCACGCTCATCATGTCTCATAACACCTACTGCTAGTACATGTACTGTGTAGTAGTACTGACTGTACAGTGCAGTGTAGACTGACTGTACTGTCTGTAGTAGATGAATACACTGTACTAACTACTGCGAGTACTGGGAGGACTGCATTCTCCAGCCTAGTGCATGCAGGACCCTGGCCTGAGCTAGCCGACACAGATTTGTACGATTTTCGTAGTTGTGTGTCCTGTGCCTGTGGAGTCTCCCTCGTCTCAGCTACACGGAGCTACTCTGCGTGGACCGATGAGGAAAATTGCAACTCTGCTTTGTTCATTTGAAGTCGGTGAGGAGAACTCGTTATCGTGAGGGAAGGCGAGCACTTTTGATCCAAACAGCCGCCGATCGAGTTTGCTGTTGAAAGTTTGTAGTCATTGACAGCACAGACTAGGCTTGTTGCCAACGGTCAACGCACTCCAACGCCAATGCTGGTTCTGAACGTCTTTCCAATGGATTCGATTCTATCTGGTTGCCGTTCGGTCTACTCATTTGATCGTTTACACCGTACGTAGAGCTTCAGCGGACGTTTGCACGACTGCCTCCTAGATCGACTGTTGAAGCAGTTCGGGTCAGGCCGAGGCAGAAAGAGAGAGAGAGAGAGAGAGAGCGCAGGAGAGGAGGCAGCATCTGGCCAAGCAGTAAGCTCGTGTGTCTCTGCGGCCTGGAGGAGCACCTGCTGAGCTGCTGAGCGGCGATTTGTGCCACGGCGCTTATACTATAGGACTACAGCAGAAGCAAAGTGCTTATTTCAAGCTGGAGACGGCAGTCTAATCGGTGTCTTCTACGCGAGCTGTTGCAAAACTCTAGAATCACCACCGGCCAGTGGCTTGCCTGACATGGTATTGCAGCCGAGTACGAGTACTGTCATTGCCTGAGCTGATTCTGTTGCTGTTGTTGGACATCACCTTCGCTTTGCTGTGGAGTTTGGCGCTGAGCAAGTAGGCTGTGCGATCCTCCCCAGCCTAACCGGTAAGGCATCGATCCCCTTGTCTTATGATGGTTTTGTACGTGGACTACTAGTACTTGTGTTTTGAAATGGCCTCACGATCACTCGAGTGGAGGCTCTGAGTTTTGGTTGGGGATGTGGCGGCGATACGCTGTATCTACGTGTGTGGCTGTTCTATTAGAGGATTGTTTAGCGTTTTGGGCACCGTCGAGTTCGTTGTGCGTGGTAAGAGGAGAAAAGCTGCACTTCGAAGAAAGATATCTAGTGGTTAGCTTCTTATTTTCGCCAATGAACAAAGTCAAGTCAATGAATGTTTTGTGTCTAGTCGTACGGTACTTTTTGGACGGCCGAGTGCGCGCTGAGCATGGAGAGGTAGAACGCTCCTTGATTGGTGATTGATCTTACTCTCTGCTCTGGTCTGAGCGTTAGCTGGTAATTCCTACTACTTTGAATACAGGTAGATCGAGGATCCAATGATGATTTTTGAAAGCGAAACATCAATACTAGTATACTGCAATAGTACTCGATAACAGTAGTACCAATACTCATCTTCACTAGCACTTGCAGCGAGTCTGACGACACCCTCTTTTAGAATTATCAACTAACGTTACTGTTGTGTTTGCTTGTCTTGTACAAGTTAGTTGTAACTATGCCCTTGTGTTGATCTACAAGCCGTTAACATTAACATTCTGCACTTTGTATTAATTTTGTGTCATTCGATGATTCCGCTGATTGTTCCTTTTTCTGGGTGGAAAGAATTAGAAGTGGACCAAGAAATAGATGTTTCGTAGGTGATGACACTGTGGTGGCATTTGTGAATAATTCTGTTTGTTGTGGTTTGGAAAGATGTCTTATCTGTGTGTTCATGTGGTAGATGATACTAAGTTTCGTGGTGTCAATCTCTGTTACTGCCAAAATCTGCACTGTCCTAAGTGTGTCTCGTCACTCCAGTGCATGGCACATGTACACCATGACACGTGTATGATGTGGCTTTGTCCATATTCTGCATTCTGCCTGAAAAGTGAAAATGATCAGCTGAGCTTGGCTGATCAGGACAAGCTGCCAGCACTAATACTCCCTGCTCAGACAGTGTGACTGGAGTATTCTATGGAGTGTGACTGTGCAAGTATGTGACAGTGAGTTAGCACTAACTTACTTAGCAGGCACCATACTGCCAAGTACAGCCTACTGTACTGAGCAAATCGAAAACTCCCAAAGCATCACCATTCATGATTCATGGTCCTGCACAACTAACTAACTAATACTTACTTGTTGATTTATTGGGCATCAGGAAGTACAATGTACCAACCCACCATGCAGGGGATCCCTGTGTGATTTGTTGGTCGTATGTCTGCATGCCCCCTCACCCCAGTCACTGGCCGTATGCCTGCATGCCCGCTCACCCCAGTCACTGTAACTGTAAGCAGAAAATTAATATTCGTCTGGAATTTAATTTCATCATTTTCGTCCAAGGAGCTTATGGATAAAATTAAAATTAATGCCGGACTTATGTCGATTTGTCCAGCTTTTCAATACACTCTTACGTTCCGTTTCATGGACGGAATTTTCAACCGGACGAACTCCCTTTCTTTGGAGTTGGATGAAAGGATTGACCGACGAAATGTACTGGCTGTACAGTGTTGAGTTCTTCTCGCTCAACATAATGTATACTGGCACTAACACACATATACTCAGACATATACTGGCACACACACACACACACCTTGGACCTTGGACGCCCATCGCGTAGCGATGATGGCTCAGACGCGGCAGTGGGGGGCGTGCCTCCTCAGGTCCCCAATGCGGCCAAAGGGACGGCCACATGCGCAACGGAACTCTTTCGGTCCGGGTGGAGGAGGCTGCTGACGACACAACCGCTTCCAGGTTGGGCGATCCTGGGCTTGATGGAACCATTCTCCCTCTCCGATCTGTGCCGCAGCTAGATCAGTGACAACAACGTCACGCCATCGCTTCTTCGGACCGTGGCGGGGGCGAGTGGCATATAACTCGCCAAATACCATCTGCTGCGGAGTGCGGTGTTCCTCCATACGGGCAATGTGCCCCAGCCAGCGCAGACGATGCTGTCGGAGCAAATCGGAGATGTCAAGAGACATGCCAAATCGCCTGCCCAATTCTGCCGATGTGAGCCTGTCCTCCCACTGCTGGATCCGCGATACACCGAGGATAGACCGAATACAGGAGCGATGGAAGACGGTCAGCCGATGGACGTGGGTAGCCTTCACAGCCCATGTCTCTGCACCGTAGAACAGAGTGCTCAGGACAAAAGCGCGATATACCGTGCACTTAATGTCGATGGATAAACCCCGGCACCGGAAAATCGGGGTCAGGAGGCAACCAAACACACGAGATGCCTTGGCCAAGCGGGAGGTGATCTCCACGTCCAGTGACCCATCGCAACTCACCACACTACCGAGGTAAGTAAAGCCGGAGACCATCTCCACAACTCCACCATCATCGAGGACGACATCAGGTTGTAGGTCCCCCGGGCCGACTGCTATGGCCTTTGTCTTGGCGATGCTGACAGTGAGACCCCACTGAGAGGCACAGGCGATGAACTCGTTTGCCAGGGTCTCCAGATGTTCTCTTGATGTGGTGTATACAGCGGCATCATCAGCGAACTGGGACTCGGTAACTTGGTACGTGTTCAGTCGCGCCTTGGTTGTTCGATCCCCAACAAGCTTCCGGCCAGGGCGTGAGCGCAGGGACACGCCGGGAACAGAAGAGCGGGAACGCCAAGACGACATTACGGCAGCAAAATACAGATTGAATAGGGTGGGGGCAAGAGTACAGCCTTGGCGAAGACCATTGCTAACATATATGTCCTCCGTCAAGCGACCAGATATACGAACCCGAGCCCTCATGCCGACATGTAGGGACCGAATCAAGCTGAGAAGGGTAGGTGGAATACCGAGCTTCCCGAGGACAAGCCACAACGCCTCACGAGGTATGCTGTCATAAGCCTTCTTCAGGTCGACAAATATGACATACAGTGGCGTATCATGTTCGATGGCCTTCTCGATTAGCTGGCGCGCCACAAACACCATGTCGACGCACCCACGTCCCTTCCTAAAACCGCACTGTGACTCAGGCAGCACATCCTCGGACAGTTCCTGAAGGCGATCCTGGATAACCCGTGCAAACAGCTTACCGACTACATCCAACAGGCTGATGCCTCGCCAATTGTCACATGACCGTAGGTCGCCTTTCTTCGGTATGGGTACAATCTCAGCGTCGCGCCACTCAGAAACAACGGAGCCACCTGCCCAAATCTGGGAAATCAGAGAATGAATACGCCGGTGGAGAGCAAGACCGCCACCCAGCACCAATTCCGGCACAATACCTGACGAGCCACCAGCCGTGCCCCTACTCATCCTCCGCATCGCAGCCATCACCTCCTCAAATGTCGGGGCCATGTCAAGTTCATGACGCGGCTCAGCAGTAGGCATGTTATCAATGACATGCATACTAAACTGACTAGCAATGTTGAGCACTCTGTCGAAGTGTGCATGCCAACGCGTAACAAGACTTTCCGGGCTGTCAGTAAGGTGTCCGTCTCCATCATAAACCGCCGAGGGTGTGACCGTACGCCTGCCATCATCCACTCGCTGCAATTTTCGGATGCATTTCCACCTCACACAGCCATCCCCTTGAGCACGCTCAGCATCACCGACCACCTCACGGATCCATTGTTCCTTTGCACCACGCACCGCCCTCGCAACCGACCGCTGGGCTGATCTAAATCCGGAACGTGTCGTTTGATTGCCTGCCGACAACATTCGTTCATGGGCACGTCGCTTCGCCTCAATAAGTGGCTCCAATGCTGCCCTATTCTCCAGAAACCAGTCTGGTTGCCGCCGCCGACCATGGCCCAGTGTTCTCTCCGCTACGCTGGTGATGTCATCACGAAGGGAATTCCAGGTCTCTTCAACACTCTGGCCACCACCGACCGCGCCACCACAGGCTGCCTCCATTGACTCTCGGTACTGCAGTAACGTATCAGGCTCACGCAGGCGATGGGTGGCATACGACCTCCGCTTAGGGACAGTGGATCTACGTTGGACGAAGTCCAGGACAAGCTTGGCCCGAACCATGTAGTGGTCAGTCCAGCACAGTGCGCCGCGGACAACACCAACGTCCTTACAGTAGCAGCAATGAGCTGTACGCATGATGACATAATCAATGAGATGCACTTGGCGAGTGGCTGGATGAGTCCATGTTCCACGCTTACTTCGTCCCTTCTTGTACCATGTATTCATTACTGACAATTGATTAGCTGCACAGAATGACAACAGCTCCTCACCAGCCCGATTGCAATTTCCAAGGCCAAATTGGCCCAAGACACAACCCCACATCCGCTCATCCCCTGGCATGCCATCGATACGACTCACAGCGCTGTCTGCATAGTCAGTGCTGGACCCGACGCGCGCGTTCAAATCCCCAAGGAGCACAAGAACATCTCTGGATGGGATACTGTCCACAACTCGTTGCAAGTCATCGAAAAACTTGCGTCTTACGTTCGGTGGGGCTTTACTCGTTGGAGCATAAACATTGACGATAGAGACACAGAAATCTGCGTGTCGCTTACCTCCACCAGGGAGTTTATCACCTCGCTTGGCGACAAGAAGACGAGCAGTGACAATACGCGAACTGACGGCGCTCCACTGCTCCCCTCCGCTCTTCCACATCCCGGTCACGGCGGAATTCATCAAAATTCCAACTCCCTCGTTCCGGCGGCCGGGCTCACTCCCCAAAGGCAAAGGCCTCCCAGAGTGTAACAACGTACCGCTCCCAGCAGGCCAGACGTCGCTTCCAAACCATTTCGTCTCCTGAATACCAGCAACGTCCACGCCGAACCTGCCGAGTTCCTCCACAAGAAAATCCAGTTTCCTGTCAACGGCGGTATCCGAGACATTTTTATTTTTACGGCATATTTTGGCATCACCAGCGTCCTCCACCAAGGACCGAACGTTCCATGTCGCAGTGACCAGTGTCCCCTTCGCCTTCGTCTTCCCCGTCCTCCTCGTTGTGACCATAATTCATTCAAATTCAAAAAACTACAAATTCCCCAAACCACTTCGTCTGACTAGTGCAATGCGTACAACAAACCTCCCGACAGCTCGCAAGGCTGTCAGGACGGGCCACAGCAGCCAAGGCCTGGTCTCCACCATACGGCACTTGGCTGCCAAGTGTGGCTAATCCATCAATGAGACAGAGCTCAAAAAGAGCAAACTGCCTCCTCCAACAACAAGTTGCAACACACACACACACACACACACACACACACACACACACACACACACACACACACACACACACACACACAGAGACATAGACAGCAACAGCGACAACACACAAAGTGAAGGGTAGTTGGCCGCAGCCAGATGTGAACCGGATAACGAGTGAGGTATGGAAGCAACGACTGAGAGCAGAGTGTCTCAGATAGAATAGGTGTGCCAGCGGATAGCAGAAATAGGCCATGATGCAGAACCACTTGGGACCGTCAGATTAATGTTTCTGGACCTAGCCAGCCGGGAAAAAAACCTCGCGCCGGCGGATGCACTTGTGAGGGAAAAAACCGGGTGTATATCCCCAATGGCGATTAGGCGTCATGTAGGCATGGCAAGCACATCACGGCAAAAAGTGATAAAAAAAAGCAATGATAAGATGCACAGAAATGACGGGTGGGAGGGCAGGGACACTGGTGAGACTCAAAACTGACTGGAGAAGTCAGGAAAAGAATCGACAATAAAGAACACACCAGATGCCATATTTGCAACTGAAAATGTTTCCCGAGAAATACAACGAATCTCTGCACTGGCGTGGATATGTGCTATAAAGATAAAAGTAGATAAAAAATAAAAATCTTTCCTTGGGATAAATCTATGAACAAAATTATTATACATTTTAAAAGTGCCCACTCATTACTCCGACACACAAGGCAAGGTAGGTCAAGAGTTTTCCTAGGACGTTTTCTTGTGACACACACACACACACACACACACACACACACACACACACACACCTCGACACTTGACCTTTGAAGCCCATCAGCAATGATATCATCAGACGGTAGATAACAGTGAAGCGATAGCAACAACTACCACAACCACAACTATTCAGCCTGGTTTACACAGCACATCTATTTCAAGTGGCTTTCACACATACCCCCTCACACCCACACACACACACACACCATACACCCATCCACACACAAACACCCCCCCCCCCACACACACACACACATACAAACACACACACACACACACACACATCGTGCACACACACACACACACACACACATACACACACATCGTGAACGGTGGTGACATTGCTCCATGCTGCCAAATATGGCGATATCGTACTAGTTGTGATTTTCGGACATGTTTCACTTTTTTTGCTGCCTGTCACATTGATCTGTAGCACGTTCAGTGGACTGTGGACTGTATAGTGGACTGTGGACTTCATATTGGACTGTGGACTGCATAGTGGATTGTGTTCAGAAGCACCTGTGCACCTGTACGGAATAGGAAATATTCTTCTTCCTGGCGTTTTCCGTGGCTATTCCGACTAGCAATTATGGAGTACCCGAATCATGCGACAGCAAGTGACCAGGTTCCGAAGTAAGTACGCTTGGCAATGCTGTGTATTGGGCAATGCTGTGTATTTGGCAATGCTGTGTATTTGGCAATGCTGTATATTTGAGTGAAGGTCAGTCCCTTGGTGTTTATAAACTCATTGTCTTCTGCCATAACGCACATCCAACTTTAACTGAAACTTTGTCGGCATATTATTGTTATCATTCTTCTTTATTCTCACGCTGGCGACTCGCGCCAGTATGTTGCACTCATTGTGTATGCACGGCGACAAACATGATTTGCCGCGTACATGTAGGTCGGCAAAAAGAGCCCAATGTCTGTTGCAGCACCTCATGGTGATGATGGTACTGGACATGGCAGCTACAGACACATGCGTATCATGTTGCCATGTCGAAAAGATTGCTCTGGGAAAGAATGTGACCACAGTTCCCTTCAGTCAAGGCATTCAAACCAAGAAAGATAGCCTAAAAATGTGCAGAAGCTTACACAATCCATTTCTCTACACTGTGAAGTGAACCACCTCAGTGCCGCCCTGGCGCTCTTCTTAATTTTACATGCATTGTCGGACACATGGAGGTTACATGCATTGTGGGGCATAGGGTTCACTCCGAGAGCAGACACACTGTAATTTCACAAATTTTCGATGTACTTCTATTTTCGGTACTTTCGGTGCATCTGTTTCATACCTAAAATTTCAATAAACCGAACAAACACTAACACACATAATCCAATAGGGAACTGCTTCTCTGTACCGAATATTTCTGTTCACCTAACTTGGCCTTTTGCTCTCATGCCGAAAATGATGAGTACCTAAATCTTGTGGAATTAGAGGCATGAATCTAGATGTCGCGGTGATCTGCTGCTGGGCAGGAATCCTTAGCGATGGAGAGGCCAGATCAGACGCTCTCTCATCTAGTCGGCGTGAGTGAAGATTCTGTGCACAGCGCCAAGGTGTGTAGTGATGCGCTGACGCAACTGTACATTCACCTTCTCTCCTTGTTTGTGTGTGCGTGCGTGTGTATGTGTGTGTGTGTGCATGTGTTGTTAGCCTTCCAAACGCGGACACTGCGGATGGCGCACAATTCATGCTCAACATGTTGCAGAACATTGGTTATGGCACGGCCCTTCAATCCTTTGTACCAGATCCAGCAGCTCCTACAGCTCCCTCTTGTACAGATCTATCAAGTGGGGGGTTCTCCCACATTGTTGGCGGAGAAAGGTATGACATTCAGTTGACTGCGAATTTTGTCACATTTCTGTCTTCTTCGTGAACTACAAAGCAGCTGAGTGGGCATAGTTCCCTTGTGGATTGTTGTGGCTATGGGTAGTGTTTTGGATACAACCAGTGCTGAGGCCATCTCTACGTGTGTGTGTGTTTGTGTGTGTTTGTATGTTTGCGTTTGTGTGTGTTTGTGTGTATCAATGTTTGTGTGCATCGGTGTTTGTGCTCTGTAATTGCTGTACTGTAGATCGGGAGGACAGAATGCCGTCTCATCTAGCCCCAATCACGACAACAGCCAACAACTACCCGACAGGCCCGGTTTCCCTTTGGGATTGGAGACCACAGCTACAGCAGCCCCTGCTGCTATGCAGGCTACATGCAATCACTCCAACACGACGCATAGCCATGCAGAGGCGACCAACACGCCACTGGCATCATCTAACCCGCCAACCAAACCTGTAGCACCGAAGCGGAAAACCGTGTTGCCCGTTGCGAAAGCGGAGAAAAGGTCCACCTCTCAGCGATCGAAATCCCATCAGGCTAAGCCAGATGCGCCCAAGCCACTCTCCGCGAGTGAGATGAAGTAAGAATGCATGAATTGAAATTTGGAAGATTGTGTTGTTTTCTACATGTAGTAGCTATGTTGTTTAGGTGCTGCATCTGCGTCTTTGATCCTAGAGGGTGGTGGCGTTCCCACGGCGGCGCTGCATCTCTGCGCCTTTGATCCTAGAGGGTGGTGGCGTTCCCACGGCGGATGCAGAAAACTCGGCTTTCAGCCGAGTCACACGCGAACCGTGATTTTGTTTTGTTTTTTTTGTTAGCTATGCCGAAACGCATGCTATCTTGTGCAGTATGCTTGGTTGATGACCGGCAGTACACTACACATACTTCCCCTTCTACCGTGGAAGCAACCACTGCTATTATAAGACAAACGTTGTGTCTGGGATGCAAGTTATAAAGATGCCTGTGTGTATGTCTATAATGCATGTGTGTGTTTGTGTGCGTGCGTGTTTGTGTGCGTGCGCATGTGTGTTGTGTGTGTGTGTGGGTGTGCCTGTGTGTGTGTATGCGTGAATGCGTGTGTGTATGCGTGAATGTGTGTGTTTTTGTGTGTTTGTGCTGTGCAGGGACAGCCATAGTGAAGTGGAACGCAAGAGACGGTTGGCGCAGAAGGAGATGATCGTAGCGATGACCGGCATGCTGCCCTTTGGTTCCGACATCAAGAAGCGCGACAAGCTAGACAAACTAAAGGCCATCATAGAACTGCTCAAGAAAGTACAACGTAAGACTGAGTTTTGCATCGTGGCTACAGAGGTGCCAAATCTACCGATCAGTCGGGGGATCTCCTGATTTTTGTTGGTTTTGAAACATGTCCCGATCTCCCTCCCAATACGGAAAATCTCCCGACTTGCTGCTTGTTCTCGTCAACTTCGTCAAGCATGCACACACAGACGGGGAGGGGGGGGGGGGGAGGGGGGAGGGGGTAGCATGCATGCATGCAGTAGAGCCAGCTACGTAGTGCACCTACAAAAGTCATGTTCATAACTGTACGTCGTTTCGTGTTGTAGTCGTGCTAGTACTGAACAACATGTATACAATGTAAACATGTCGATGTAAAAAAAGTAGTGGTGAAACGAATATCAAAACCCAGTAGCCGAATATTCGTTGGCTTAACGAACGAACGAACGAATATTCTTTCGTTAACACGGATGACATCACACACCCTCCTTTCAGTCATTTTATTGGATATTGTCACTATCATTAGGCGTGACAAACGAAGGCACATATTTCTCCATCATTTCTAGGTCAATTTTCACAAAATCCCCAGCTAAAGTGCATTTTACACGCTCAAAAAACAGCGCAATACGTGATTTTCGGTCGACCGCCACAACTCCATTCCAGGACCCCGGATCGCGTCCGGGTTGCTTCGAAACGACAGCTGAGAGTTTTCTAAAGCCGATGGAACTTTCGATGAAGCGGTTTGGTCAAGTATTCGCGAAGTTACGGAAGTTTAAAGTCGCCTGGTAAACTCTGCATACCCGGTTAGCGAATATTCGCCATGAGAAATATTCGTTCGAATGTGACAAACCGAACGAACATTCGAATATTCGGTATATTCGTTTCACCACTAAAAAAAGACATCCGTTTGAAGGCCAACGGACCTCCCCGCCTATGGACCTCCCCGTCTGGCTACCCCCCCCCCCCCCCGTGGAAGGAGATCTACCGACCAAAGAAAACATGAACTTTTCAGGTCTGTGTGCAGCTGATCCTATCCGTGAACCAGAATCTTGATCTAAAGCATATTAATACTAGCACTTGGTCACTGTGTAACATCAGTGTGTGACATCGCTGTGTGACATTAGTGTGTGACATCAGTGTGTGACATTAGTGTGTGACATTAGTGTGTGACATCAGTGTGTGACATCAGTGTTTGACAAACACAATCATATCAAAGAAATTTCTGTGGTGTGCATGTGGAGTGTGTGGAGCTTGTGCAGGCAGCTGGCTGCACACAAACTAAAATTAATGATTGACCTGCTGCTAGCTAGTAGATTGAGTGCCAAACAAACGTTTATTTTCACATACCGGAGATTAAATCCAGTGCCTTGACAAGGTAGCATTGCTAGTCACAATAGCAGAGGAGATCTGCGGATTTCTGTTTGTTCTAACTATGCGTTCCCTCCTGTGTGTAAACATCAGTCAGACGGTGACTACACGCACAAGAAACGTAGTGGTTACGATG
>NC_088650.1:32373838-32393838 GCF_964019385.1 Sycon ciliatum | reverse complement strand
TCCAGCGTAACCTTTTGAACCATGTCACGAGATGTGAAGTTCTGCCGTTGCAGCACAGCATAGAGGTTGTGCAGGCAGTTGCACACTCTTGTGGGTTATGTACTCTTGTGCGTACTCCGTGCAGTGTACCATGCTTGTTGGTACAAACGAAGTGTTCACGCAAACGAGGCCAGTTTCTGGTGTGTTAGCTAACCAGTACCTGATGATATAGTTTCAGCACTAGTGTGCAGAGCTATGGTATCTTCAGGAAAAAGCTGCTGACACTTTGAACATCCTGTGCTGTGTGTGTTTGTGTGTGTCGTGTATGTGTGTGTTTATTTTTCATCCAACTGCTCAGAGTACGGGACCTGCTTGGCTATGGCCCAGAAGACTTACATGGAAAATCTGGCTACGATCTCTTCCACCGCGATGATCTGGCGGACCTGATGACTTTCCATCGGCAAGGTGAGTGATCATGCCTTCCTCGCCATACTGTGACTGGGCTGTCTCTCATCTCTTGAAACCATGACGTCCTTCGCCATACCCTCACACATTCATGAACACACCACTTCTTCTGCAAATTTTCCCCCTCGCGATTTGCAGCGAAATAAGCGCAATATCTACAGCATTAGAGATTTACCATAAACTAACGCAATGAACGCAATGCACACCGGCAACAGCAGCATAATAAAGCAACCATATATCCGTGTCTCAAAATGCGAAGACTCCAATGTAGCCATCTACTATATCCATACATCTTCACAACACTCTCCAAACGGTCTCTGGGCTACATCAATCACTAAAAGAAAAAGAGATATTAAAATTATTCGAATTTTCGGGCAAGGCCCATCTTCAGGAATGTAGTATCTCCCCCCCCCCCCCTTACACCTTTTTGGCCAAAATGTTCGTATCGTATTTGTCACTTACATAATCTTTGTTTTGTCTGCAGCAGTAACTACATTCCTGAAGATGGGCCTTGCCCGAAAATTCGAATAATTGTAATATCTTCCAAGTTTGAAGGTTGTTGGTTTGCGCCTTGGAGAAGTGTTGGAGCTAGGTGTCAGGTCGCCGAATGTATCAGTACTCCTTGTCAGTTTTGTGCCATTTTGTCGCACTTGCTGACTGTATAAGATCTGGTTACGTTGGTGGACAGTTTGTCATAACTCGTCACATTTTGTCCTTTTCCTTTCTTCATCATAACTATAATGGCTCACCATCCGAGTTCAATTTTAATATCTCTTTTTCTTTTAGTGTTGGAGCTAGGTGTCAGGTCGCCGAATGTCTCAGTACTCCTAGGCAGGCAGGCATAGTGGGATGGTCTAAGACCATGATTGAGCAACAGAGGGTACCAGGTTCAAGTCCTGCTTGGAAGCGGAAGGATTTTTTCCAGCCGTGCTGCGACCCACAGTAAATTGGGAACTCGTGGCCTGGCACGAGGAAAACATGGATGCAGTGAATGGGATTTTCGGTCTTTGACCACATGCTGGTGAGGTGATCTACTCACCTCCCACCGCTTTAGGAGCTGCATCTGCGCCTTGATCCTTGAAGGGTGGTGGCGTTCCTACGGATGCGGAAAACTCGGCCTCTATATAGAGAAACCGAGTCTCCCGCGAACCGTGAATTTTTTTCTTTTTTCTTTTCTTTTAGTGATTGGTGTAGCCCAGAGATCGTTTGGAGAGTGTTATGAAGATATATCTGTGTGTCCAAAATACTTCTTCTCATCAGTAATGTTCAAGTCCTGGTTGCGACACTTGATCTTTCTTTAGACATCTTCCCTTTTCATTTCCTTAAGCGTGCGTATTTTTGTGTCTTCTCCATACTAATACGCTCAGTGTTGGGTACCCGGAAAGAAGGACTGACGCCAATTTTCCGGATGAAATCAAGATCGGGTGAATGGCTCGCCTTCCAGGCACGCACATGCCCGATAGAGAACCCGGTGTCCAAGAACTTGGAGTACCTTATAGTTCGAAACTTCCTACTGGAGTAAGTGATTACTGTCATATAATATGTATGTGTGCGTTTGCATGTGCATCGAATTACTAATAACTATTTGTACAGCGACAGCTTGTGCCCGATACAATTTTGGTGATATATCGTATGCCTCAGTACAACCAGCAATGGTTGTGAATTGTTGACAGATGCATTAACCCTCTCATCACCATGTGGTGAGAGCTACTGTGATTATAATTTCCTTGACTGATAACAGTGACTTGAAATGATCATTATTGCCGAAAACATAGTAAATCATACACCATAATTATGTGGTCAGTTCATTCTTTTCTTCCCCTTCACATGCGACCTTCTTGTAGTATGGCTTGGCCCAAATTCTCCAGGCCATCATCGGTTAACACACAACGACGTCACATTCTGTAGCAGTTTTTGCCTGTTCTATCATCCACTATCTGCCTTCAAGCCTCAGTGGTATGCACTGACTCGTCAAAAGGAGGGGGGGGGGGGGGGAGTTGAGCATCCCACAACCGTAGGCAGTGCACACGCCTGAGCTGAGCTGTAGTAGGAGAGAGTGTGGTCACTAGATATGCTGTGCAGTGGAGTTTGTCGTTGCTAATGCTTGTCTTCGTGTTGGCAATGTACATGCCCACTAGTGTCCACCCAATATGATTTGAAGTTCACGTGCCGTGGCTAGGTGGATCCCGATCAGACCGTGACAGGTCGTGTAGTACATGTGCAACTAACACAATGTTATGTAGACCAATAGCGGTGGTGTGCTGGAGGACATGTGTCCCGATACTGCTCTTATTGATAATGAGCAGATGACGATAGGCTCAGTGCGCACACACACACACGTAGTTGACGGCAGTAGACGGCACTGGCGGAAGTGAGTTTGCTACGGCATCTCCATGCTCGCGCTCTCCATTATTATGGCCGGGATCTCGATGTTGTGCAGGCGCCGGTACCGTCCTCTCAGCCGCTCCATCCTGTCAGAGGCAAACTCTCGTTGCAAGCGTGACCCTATAGAATTCTTCTTGGAGTCTTCCCGGCGATCTAGTTTTTCCCTCTCGTGGTCCGTCTGCCGCTGAGAAATTTTCCTCTCATAGTCCTGTTGTCGGGCGGACATTTTCTTTCCGTGCGACCCTATCGAATCCTTCTTGGAGTCCTCCAGGCGATCTAGTTTTTCCTTCTCGTGATCCATCTGCCGCTGTGCCATTTGCCTCTCATAGTCCTGTTGTCGGGCGGACATTTTCTTTTCGTGTTCTTGTCGCAAGGTCTCGTAATAGTCTTTGAACTCGCCGCCTGATTTACGTCGGATACACAGTTCGCTGGTAGGTGGGCTGCTCGTGATGACGCGGCTTATTCCACTGGACGATCCCAGATAGGTGCCGCCGATATGATCCCAGAGTGTGAAATACTGACCATAGTTGTAGTTAGTGAGGCGATGGTGAATGTCATGGTGTTGCGAGTCCATGACGTGGTGATGCAGGTATTGCGGAACATTGTACCCACCGCTGTGGATAGCAATCGTCCAAACGTTGATCATCGAAAACATTATCAGGTACAGGATCTTGTTGAGTGGGACCAGGAAAACGAAGATATGGTATGGACTGCTCAACAGCACACTGTCGATGGCCGTTGTCGCTTGCCCGGAAAACGGTGTGGGCACTTTCCACACGTGATGGGGCTTGTGAAAGTGTGCGTAGAGTCTGGGAGTGTGCAGAAGCCGGTGGAGAAAGTAGATAGCCATATCGGTGAAGAAGACGTAGGTAGCTGCTTCGACTAGCGTCCACAGCCTCCAGAAGTGTCCATCGTGCAGTCGGCTGTACCCGCGCACCTCCACAAGGAATAGTATTGATGTTGCAAACACTATGAACGGCATCGTTGACAGTGTCCGCCGGATCTCGGAAACTATCTGCCTTGGCTTGAAGAGCGGATGTAGTGAGGAACACCGGTTGTACAGGAGCACATAACACACAGCTGCCACACTGAAATACATTACAAACGCGAACAGCAACGTCAATGTAAACAGAGTCAACAGCTGTCGCGGCCAATAGTCTTCAGTCCATGAAGTCGGATAGACCTGTTCAGTCAACCTTGGGTCAACAACAGCCAATAGGTAGTCCATTTGCAGTCCATTAGATGTGAGTGTTGTCGACACAGCGAAGAGTCGTTCTACGAGCCATGAGTTCCTGAGCCTAACTAAACTAACTAGAAAAACCCAGCCAGTATGTTTTGTTTGCCTTTTCGCGTCTTGGTGCACGTAGCGCCAGTGTGAAGTGTGGCTATCTTGCCTTGCCTAGCACTGCAGTGGATGCGAGAGTGAGAGAGAGTGAAAGTGAGAGAGAGAGTGAAAGTAGTATTAGTGAGAGTTCTCACTCGTACCTATGATCTATAAGCTTAGCTTGTTTATGCGGGATTTCTGCTCAGTGGTGCTACGCAAATGTAGAATTACACCACGCTGTAGTGTTGTGCGCTATGTCTCCATGTACTATTTGCCCGGTGTGTGACAAACCATGAAGCTATGAAAAGCATCATGTGTTTTAATTCCTGCTACCTGCTGAGCGTTGTGTAAAACTTGCGCTGTTAGCCAGTTGTAGATGTAGAGTAGTAAAGTGTGACATACGTTGGTCCATAGTACTGCTGCAGTGAATAGTCAACAACACGTGTCTGTTGTAGCCGCGAAGTTCCACAGTAATGGAAACCTGTTTGCTAGCATGGTGCACCGAAGGCGAAACAAGGTTCTGTTGTGGCTTTCCGGCGTGAGTTTCTCGCTAAATAGTAAATACGATTTCGCAGCTTACAGCTGATGTTGATGTACATACTCTGTGCATTGTGTTCTACTTTTGTTCGCAGTAATCACTTGCCTGAGGAGGTACTCGTGAACTCTCCCAAGAACTCGCACTTGATTTTGGCCGGCAGCGATAACAAGCAGGCTAAGTCCACAAACTCTAGCAAGAAGAGGGCCCCTGCCACCCAGACTAAACCGAAACGGAAAAGGCGTAAGGCGCCGAACATCACCGAGATCTCCCCAGATGATGCCGAAGAGAATGTTAAGTCGGAGAAGCCATCAGCTGACCCTGTTCTGCCCGCTGCTGGTCTGAAATGCTGCGGCAACGGTTCAACAAGCAACTTGTCCGACGCCAGCAGCGCAGCAACGCAGTTCAGATCACAAGAGCTGGCGAGCACAGTGGCTGCGGTGAGTGGGGCCTACGCCTGTACTCCTGTACTCCTGCACCTTGCTAGGCAGCATATGCATGGGGTAGTGCTTGACTACCACTGTGTTGCGTGCTTGTGTATGCTTATGCGTGGTTGTGAATGGTTACGCATGCTTATGCGTGGTTGTGCATGCGTATACGTGGATGCTGTAAGTCAACAAATATTCGGTGCATATCTGTTTTCGCCAATATTCGGCCTGAGCATTTTGGTCCGAAAATTTATTCCGGTGGAAATTTTGTTTTGCAAGGTACAGTGTGACAGTGTATACAGGCAGCAGTAGTACAGGCTGAAATGTCAATGCTCCCAAAGGTGGTTTAGTCCTGGGAGGCCGAAATTTACTTTCCGAAAATTTGTCGACTTACAGTACGTCATGGAATATCTGGGCATGCATAATTGCATGGGTATGCATGATTCTGCATGGTATGCATGATTCTGCATGATATGCATTAGTATGTGCATGGTTATGTAAGATTATGCATAGTGCATGAACATACGATGCAGAAAGCATACTCACGCATCAGGCGCTCGTGTATCTAGCACTCGTCTGTCCTATCGTCAGCTACAGTACTTGGGGATTGCGAAGAACTGGGGATCAGCCTCCTAGTCTAGACCGCTCATATTGTCATGTATTACAGTCTGTGCACAAATGAATCAACACAACACTGCATACATGGGCATGCTGTGCTTGGTGAAATCCCAGCCTCTTAAATCCCAGCCTCTTCATACTGTGGCACTTGACAGTACACGTACTGTATCTAGCAACTTTTTCACCCTGAACCACCGGAGACAAGAGACGTTTTGCTGTATCTAAATATTCATGCACTGGACCAGGACTGCTCATTACTGAAGTCTCTTGCCTGCCTGGCTACTCGTATCACTTAGCTTTGGTAGGTGTTTTGAGTACACGGTATTGACATAGTATGCCATCTTGTGTTGTGTGAGAACACTGCCAGGCGTAATCATTTGGCAATATTATTGTCAGGGCGTGTGTGCACTGTTAAAGGACGGTGTTGTATCAGTGCTCCTATATGTCTCTAGTCACCAGGGCTTAGCTAATATCTGTTTCAAGTGCCCGAGCTACCAGCCTTACACGTTGCTAGTCTGAAATAGATAGCTGGCTGCAGGATGGCACAATGAATTTTTTTCATTTTGTTAGGTACCTCCTCCCTTACGTTCTACAACCTTATCCAAGCTGGCCTGCATGCACTCTCGTACTCATCTTCTGTCTCCTTTTGTTCCCTTTTTCGTACTCAACAATTTAGACTTTATTTGAAGGATTCTGCAAAACTAAATGGTTATTTATCATGCATCATCCAGTGGAATTTGTGCTCAGTTGATTTTTCGAAGGTCAATCCAAGGAAATTGAATAATCGTTCCATATTAGTTAAGCTCTAATGCTAATTGAAACCTTTTTGGTTGTTTGTTATGTACCACCCATTGGTCAACATCATCAAGTCATTATTGTTATTGGAAAAAGCCTTGGAGGAAGACCAGACTAAAATATGAACAAGAAGCTCTTGTGCGCATGCGCAATACATAGAGAGAGAGAGAGAGAGAGAGAGAGAGAGAGAGAGAGAGAGAGAGAGAGAGAGAGAGAGAGAGAGAGAGAGAGAGAGAGAGAGAGAGAGAGAGAGAGAGAGAGAGAGAGAGAGAGAGAGAGAGAGAGAGAGAGAGAGAGAGAGAGAGAGAGAGAGAGAGAGAGAGAGAGAGAGAGAGAGAGAGAGAGAGAGAGAGAGAGAGAGAGAGAGGAGAGAGAGAGAGAGAGAGAGAGAGAGAGGAGAGAGGGAGAGAGGGAGAGAGGGAGAGAGGAGAGAGGGAGAGAGGGAGAGAGGGAGGGAGGGGAGAGAGGGAGAGGGAGAGAGAGGGAGAGAGGGAGAGAGGAGAAAAAGAGAAGACACCACCTGCCCCAGTCACCAATGCCACCGTCTGTTGGAGTGTCAACGGTTTCTCCCATGTCACGGCACGACACTGAAGCTGGAATGTCGCCTGAACCTTCGCTACGCTCCGATTGTTCGCCACTCGTGCTGAGGGCTCCCAGCCTTCTCTCCGTGAAGCCGTGAGTAGCAGCCAGTTGGTTGTCTTGGCCAAAGGTTTTATGATCTACAGCGTGTGTTCTCCAGTTGTAGCTTTTTTTGTGAATAATTCCTTGTTTCACTCTCCTTGGAATTGCTTTCCCACACTTATATTTGTGTGTTTCTTGCATGTCTACTAATGTCTAATTCCAGATCAGCTAGCCCTGCAAGTAATTTAACAGACTCACCAGTTGTGGTGAAGTCTGAGTTTCCTGATGACCAGGGGAAGGGTTCCAGCTTGTTTCCAACTCCAGCGGAGATGAATGGCCCCACATTGTCGTCAATGCCATCCTCGTCATCGGGCTACAGCACCTTTCTGGCCAGCAGTCAAGAAGGATCTAACAGTTCTTCTCACCAGCAACCCAGTCTTCGCAGTCTGCTTACTTCACAGCAACAGCAGCAACTGCAGCACCAGCTTCCGCAACAGCAGCAACTGCAACACCAGCTACCGCAACAGCAGCAAGTTGAATCGCAAGCTCGGATACTCCAGGACCAAATGCTGCAGTTGCAACAGCGTGAGCTGCAGCAGCAGCAGGAGCAGGAACTTCAGCGAGCAATGCAGCAGCAGCAGCAGCGACAGCACCAAATAGAAAAGCTGCAGTATAGCAATGGGGTTGGCGTCACGGACGAAGACTTGAAGCAGCTACAGTCACAACTTGGCCTGGGGACTGCTACTGCTCAATGCAGTGGGTTGCACCCGTCTCTACAACAACCAGAAGGTATTAACTTCAATGTGGTTGTGTTTGTGTGTGTGTGTGTGTGTGTTTTTGTTTCTTCTTTTTTTTGGGGGGGGGGGGGGTATATGAAAAACCCTACAACAAAAACTAGGGCTGAAACGAATATCCTGAATATTCGAACACTCGTTCGTTTAGCTTCGCAGAAGGAACATTCGTGAGGTGACAACAATATTCAAACTGAAATTTTTCTTGTTCCCGATATGGAATGATCCTGTTAGTAGAGTGGCTTAGACCATGGTGTTATTGGTGCTGCTACTCTCACAGCCAACACTGCTGCTTTTGCTGCTGGTGTTGCTGCTGCTTCTGCTGGTATTGCTACTGCTGCCGTCATTGCTGTTGCTCTCATTGCTTTTGCTGCTGTTATTGCTGTTGCTGCTGGTGCTGCTGCTGCTGCTGCTGCTGCTTTTGCTGCTGGTGGTGCTGCTGGTATTGCTACTGCTGCCTCTGCCACTGCTGCTGCCGTCATTGCTGCTGCTGCTGTCATTGCTGCTGCTGCTGTCATTGCTGTTGCTGCTGTCATTGCTGTTGCTCTCATTGCTGTTGCTCTCATTGCTGCTGCTCTCATTGCTGCTGCTGTCATTGCTGCTGCTGCTGTTGATGCTGCTTGTGCTGCTACTGCTGCTGTTGTTGTTTTTTTTCTGCTGCTGCTGCTGCTGCCGTTGGCGATGCGGTTGATGCTGTCACCGCCAACACTGCTGATGCTGTTTCTGATGCTGCCGTTGGTGATTCCGCTGCTGATGATCTTGCTCTTGCTGCCCTTGCTGCTGGTTGGTGCATTCACTATCTCTAAATTATGAATTTTGAATTGGCTGCCTGAAGCATCTGTAGATTAAAGAAGATGGCTGGATATCTGGCCAATGGCATGTTGTGATGTAAACGCAATAGCTTCCTGTTTTAATATGCTCGTATGTGAGCAGCTAACAACGTGCCTCTGTTTCGATCATATCTTTTATCCAGCTTTGGGCAATGTGTCTCTACCGTTGGACTTTGGTGTGAGCTCTGCATCGGCACCCACATCGCATGGTGTTCCGTCTAGCGCTGGACAGACTTCAGTGACATCAGATCACATGACCGGACCTAATGAACAACAGCTGGCATCAGGTGAGCTATGAACAATGTATTCTGTATGTCATGTGACAAGCCGTCATGGCAACCACGCGGAGCTGTCATGACAACCACGCTGAGCTTGTTGGTTCAATTCTGTGTGTTGAATTTTGTTGATTTGATTAATTTGGACAAGTATGGTACCGTTTTTTTCTCTAATAAAAGCCCAGTGCTCTTATTATTTCAGTGATGGCTGTAGACGCGCTACTTTTAGAGATTGTGCTATTATTGGAGAATGTGCTTTTAATTGTTTGATGCTCCAGTATCAAGCCAACTCCAGTATCAAGCCAACTCCAGTATCAAGCCAACTCCAGTTTATATAGGCATAAATGGACCATATCAAGACTTATTTTCTCAACCCTAAACTCAGGAAAGGTGTCATAACTGATGTTTCACAATAACATGGACACCGAGAAGGAAGTAGTTGACCGAAAACCTCCTTACAAATATGTGCATGGCATAGTGCACTGCTGTTATATATTATGCAGTCAACTCAGTCTGCGGACAGAACTGTTCCGTCCTTTGTGGACTCATCAGCGCAGCACAGTTAATATAATTTGTTGCATACTCCAATTGTGGCCTGTGCTACTATCAGAGGCTGTGCTCTTATCATTTCCAACAACCCTCACCCCCGGTCGTTACTGCCGCAGACTGGGCTAGTAGTAGGTCTGGCTGTAGTATTGGAGACCTGAGCTGCCTGGGCTTTCTGGGCTTTCTGGGCTTTCTGGGCTTTCTGGGCTTTCTGGGCTTTCTGAGCTTTTATTAGAGAAGATATAGTAAATGCTTTCTTTTCAATTGGTTTTGCATGTACGGAGTGATCAGTGGAGCATTTAGCCAGGTGCAGCACAATAAGTCAATAACTTAGACGAAGAGGGCTCGAGTCTCTCAAGTGGAGCATAGGGGTGTTGAGATGCTCAGTGGCATAATTGTTTGTATGCTACTGAGTATGCTGTTCCGGGAAGACGGTTGCTTCAGCCTCATGCCATGCCGTGGGTGCTAACAGTATCTGCTCACGTTATAATGATATGCACGTCAAGTCGGTGGGAAAGTGCGAGCTCCAGTGTGTGAAACAGATGCTTTCCTGTGTGTTGACCGCCACCATCTAAGAAAAAGGCCTGTTGTTTTCGTCTCTGTTTGTTGCTCTTGTGCGGTGGTGTGGTGTGCTGTAACAGAACTGTATTCCTTACTCGACCCAGCCAATGTGGCCAATATCATGGAGAGGTCGCGCAATGCTGAAGCTGTTCTCAATACATCTATGCAGGCTGACGCCCAGCCAACATCACGCCAGCTGCTAGGTGGTAACTCGCGGACAGGAGAGATGGATATGTACATAAGACAGCAGCTGGCGGCACAGAGGCAGCAGCTGCAGTCCGAATACTTGCAGCCAGGTGTGAACTCACAAAGTCACGCTCATCTCCGTCAACCCGAGAGAATAAGCCAGGACCACCGAACGGAGCAACTCGAACGGGCAGAACAACTTCTACAGCTACTCCAGTCACCTTCTAGCGAGCACCAAGTCCATTCGCACTCCGCTGAACAACGACAACAACAACAACAACAACAACAACAACAACAACAAGAACAACAACAACAACACCAACAGCAGCAGCAGCAGCAGCAGCAGCAACAGCAGCAGCAGCAGCAACAGCAGCAGCAGCAATGGGAACAACAGCAGTACAATTTGTTGCTAAGTTCCGTTGGAGCAAGTGGTCACGCTTTTCCATCTCCGACTGCAACTGCAGCAGGCGCACGACCAGACGCGTATCTGGCTTCGGCGTTCAATAATCATCTAGCGACGAGGCACAGAGGTGGCTTTGCCGCCGCTTTACCTCGTGCTGGGACTGGTCAAGACCTGGGTGTGGGCATGGCGGGATTGCAGACGGACATTGCATCAACCCCTTTCCAGCATCACGGGCATGTTCATGAAGCTCCTCTTGGACTGAGCGACATTGAAGTTGAGCGGCTGGGTGCAGAGGCACTGCAAGGACATGAGACGTGGAGCAGCACTGCTCCTAACACTGGCATGCTACACATCGCCAATCCGGGACAACCTAGCCTCTCTGACCTTGGCATGATGCAGCAGCAGCAGCAACACACTACTAATCCAATAGTGCATGCAGGTCAACAAGTTCATGATAATCAACTACTGCCACAACATCTGCAACTTGGTCAAATAGCACATAATGCTGCGCTTGCAAATCCTGTGTATGATCCGCAGTTACTGCACTCAACAAACAACATACAGTATGAGTCACTCCAGCAGCAGCTAGCGGCTACCAGTCCCAGCGGCCAGGGCTTGGGAGCAAGTAAGGCTGCAATGTTCCAGTCTCCCGGCACCAAGACATAGCTCACGGGTGAGTAGACTGTTGAGCGGACAGCACTGTGTGTGTGTGTGTGTCTGTGTGTGTGTGTGTGTTATTCTTAGTGGTGTACACGGATAGTCGGGTACCCATGCTACCCGTGAGGACCTCGGGTAGACGGGTACAGAATAGTCCTCGAAAACCCGAAGTCGCAGATCACATCATGTACAGTGCACGTGTACAAATTCATGTAATACTCTGCATGTCTACCCAGTGTGTAAGGGAAGGGGTGCATTGTGGTGTTACCATGGAAACATTACCCGACCAGGTACCCGTGCTACCCGTGGAAAACTACCCGAACCCGATACCCGAAGAAAATGCTACCCGACTCAGCCCTAGTTGTTTTACTCATCAGTAGGTGCATACATTTATTTCCCGAGTTTAAGCCGGACTTTGACCATTCAAAATTCACCCGAAAAAGGGGTTGCGGCCTATACTCCGATGGTCAAAGTAATGGTGATGAATGGTATAGCTGTCTGTGTTTCGTGGCAAAAAAATGGGGCCTGCGGCTTATAGTACAGTACGGCTTATACAGTCCGACCTCGCATAACCGCACACATCCGTTTTCCAGAAAAAATATATGGATAGGCGAGGGAACCGGATAGTCGAACACACATACTGTAGGTGTGCATGGCATATGCTGTAGATCGGTCACCAATGATTTTCTTCCGGATGGCGAGGGATCCGGATAAACGAGGACCGGATAAACGAGGTCTGACTGTACTCGGTTTAATACGGTAGCTGTGGATCAGAGTAGTGAGTGTTATAGCTTTGCCGATCAGCTCACTTAGTACCTCTGTACCGCTTCCCGACCTTCCATTCTACTCTACAGCCAACCCTGGGAGAGTTCGCTGAATGCTGAATGAAAACCGAGTGATGCGTCAGAGGCTCTGTCCAGAGATGTAGTCCATTCCTGTAGGTCATCATCATCTGTGCTCAAGTCCCACATAGTCACATTAGGCGGGAGAGAAACATTGTTTTCAAGTCATGCATATTATGCTGGTCTTTCTAGAGCGTGGCGGCAGTGCGCGCGAGGTCAATGTTTTGATTTCTCTTTTCTCGACGTACACGTGCGTGTGTGTGTGTGTGTGTGTGTGTGTGTGTGTGTGTGTGTGTGTGTGTGTGTGTGTGTGTGTGCGTGTGTGTCTGTTTGTTCTGTATTCTGCCCAGGACAGTCTAGACAATGATGTTGCGAATTTCCGCCTTGTTCTAGTCGTTTGTCCAGTACCGGACTTCCCCGGTGTTCGTCTAGCTCTGGACTCCCCAAACGTTGGTCCAGCTCTAGACTCCCCGAACGTTGGTCCAGCTCTGGACTCCCCAAACGTTGGTCCAGCTCCGGACTCCCCAAATTTTGATCCAGCTTTGGACTTCCCAAATACTTCGTCTATCTCTGAATGCTCTATCTAATCCTGTCACTAGGTCGTCTAGTGACTTAGAAATGACTGGTCAGTGTAGAAAGTATTTGATTAATTCTTCTTTTCATCGGCTGCCGTAGCCTTTGTCGTCGTCATCGGCGTCGACTTTGTACATTTGGATCATCGTTGTTGATTTGACGTCACTGTCGCAGTCGTCTTCGTTGATGTAATTTTCGTCGTTCTTTCCATTCTAGTTGGAGTTGATTTTTACGGCCAGAGCCGATTGATGCTTGATGAGACACTCTGCTACGCAGAACTGAGTTTCGTTGTACGAGAGTATTTCTTCCTCTATTTTCATTTCTTTGATGTCCATAGTGATATTGGTACTATCTCCGTTCAATGTTTATGGCTGGCTTAGTACGCAGCAGCAGCAGCAGCAGCAGACAGCGCTATCCCCCCCTCTCCCAAGTGATAATCCTTACCCACTAGTACAGAAACTGAGATATTAACCGACCGGAAAGCGAATTTCTCATCACTATCTACCTTATCTCCTGCGCCTACTCGATGATTACCCACTGGGCAAACTATACCATCATCGTGTTGGCTCTAAGATTGAAGACCCGCCGCCATTACTATCTCCCACTCAGTGGATTTGAAGCTGCAAAAAAATATACCTTGCTATCGATCGAGAGCAATATTTCTCCTGCTCTATTCCTGGCGCATGCTCTGCAGTGAGTGCTTGCTTTCAAACAAATCCTTACACTATCTTTCATCTCGGCTTTTTGTCAGTATACTGATGATTACTAACAGCTGCAACTATCGCACTACAGTCAACTATTTTCCTTGCTCCAGCTGTGCAGCTTGAATTCACAATCAATAGGAGTTGGATCCAATTTTCTAGGAAGATCACTGTTCTGCATTTAAATCATCCACGCACCATCGCAGCTGCACCATTTTGTTTTGTATACTGTCTCTCAGCTCATCACTTCACGCTGCCTTCTAATTCTTCATTGACTTTGCACGCAATTGAAAGATTGAAAATCTATCCACCATCACGACTATCTTGGTGAAAAATTAGGCCTCAAACGGTCACGGTTAACTGCTAAGCTAACGGTCGGTTTAACGGCTATAACCTATAAGCCACGGCAATCCTGCGGACTCTTTTTTAACCGTATATTTGACTATACTCATTCAAAAAAATTAATGTACCCTATTCAGTACAACGCACACATGTACATTCTCTTGCATGCTCATTCATACATGTACATACTCTCACACCAAGAGACCAGATATGCTAGATATGACCGAGTTGACAGTCCAGAAATTGCGTACGTGTGCGACAGCCTGCGAAAGTGCATACTTTGCAACGACCTGATACTTGAAAAATTGACTGAAAAGTTACTGCATAACCGTTAATTCTTCGTATAAACCGGTCTGCAACCGGTTAATCGGACTAACCGTTTGAGCCCTATGAAAAATGCTTCCCATGTATGGAAGTGTGCACTGCGTTGGCTCTGTGGCTAGTTGGACACCGGGTGCACCCTCGCTGGCCCCCGTCTCCTCAGTGGAGCTGCTCCGGACACTACAGCCATAATAATATGCATCAGGGGAACGAGCACTTGCAAGCTTGCTCAGTATGGATTGGTGGTGTCATGAGCCGGAGGGATATTGAACCAGGGGCAGGGAGTCTTATACTAGTAAACGGTTTAACCCAGGTTTATACGATTCCCTGATTTGAACAGGGCAATCCCGACCTTTTTTTAATGAATGGCAAGTACAAATAATTGATTAGGCATTTGGTACGAAATCTACAAAATTTAATGTTAAAGAGGAGAGAGGGCCACTCGAGGCGAGAAGTAACAGGCATCGACGAAAGAATGGTGGCTTCAGATGGCATGCAGCGATCTGTGCGCCCGAAGTCAGTGTGCTGGTATGGTTTCGTAACAACTGTTAGAGTGTTGTTTTTCCTCACCAACTATTATTAATTTTTAGTTACTAGTACCGGTATTTCAGAGTCGGCACATTACACGATGTTGTGTTCAATGCAAGTCAGATGTGCAACAGGCTGAAGGAATCTGGGCGCAGAGATTATTATTTTAAAAAAATTTCATTCTGTCATTTCATGCACAACTGCAATGCTAAAAATTGCTACGGTTAGTTCGACTCTCTGTATCATTCTACGTGTGGCCTGTGGTCTTCAGGACTCTGCATGATTACGGTAGTGTAGATTCCTTCATTGTAGTCTATACTGATGTATCAGCTCGAGTCGATCGAATGCTAACACACGTGTGCATGTGGCGAGAGTCGAGTCGGGGATGATCACGTGGCATTTTTGACTGTACGTGACTCAACAATTCTTGGCATCAGCCTTCGTTTACCTGTTTACCCCAGCCTAGGACTCAGCCGGAATGCGGCAGGAGACGTGACCTTCTGACCTCCGATTTCCAAGACTAGTGATCATGGTGATGGATGGCGAGACGTTCGACTGTAGTCATCAACGATATCCATGATAACGCGTGGATCCCCTTTGGCTTTAGCCATTACTTGGTTTAGGACTTAGATTTATACGTCCTGGGATTGTCTGAACGGACGATTTAGGAATAAAAATTTGGTTTCGGAGGCAAAGGGATAATGATACGCCAGACTGCTAGCTCGGTGAGACTGAGAGCGATGCCGCATGACTATTATCCTGTGCGCGTGTCCTGTCCTTGTCAGATCTAGCACTATTCAATAATCCATCATGACTGCAGTGCTAACCGTGGTAGGCCTCGAGTCGTATCCTACAAGGGCCGAGTTCTGGTATGCACGGTTCATGCTGATGACGTTAGTTCATGACAATCCTGTCGTTTTCCAACAGCTGTGATGTCGAAATGTTCAGGTCCTGTCATTGAGCGATCCGCCTCCTAGACGAACGCAGCATACGAATACGGACTACCGGCATAGCGGCGACAGAATGCGGCATGTGCACTGCAGATCTTCAAACTTGCAAATGACTGGTCAGTCCCATGATCAAGCTCAAGGACATGATACTCACAAACTAGTTGTATGGGCTCACACTCACAGATGCTGGAATGACTAAGGTCTAGCATGGCACTCACGCTTGCCACTGTCTCCATTACCAACTGTTTTTCTTCCATTGCAATAAATTCCTGGACTGTGAGTTGTTTGTTTGCCGCAGTGTCTGACGCGCCGAACCGATATTTCATTCTCGAACTGGACGCCTTACAAGGCCAGCCTAGTATGGTTTGTCTGTAGATATCCACCTGTACAGGCTGTAGCACATTCTCGAGTGTGACTGTGTTTACGAATTGCCTTCGACTGGGAATTGTTCGCGTTCGCACTTCGGTGAACCATAGTGTCCATGACGTAGAACCATTCACTAACGAATTACGTGACGATTTTACCGACGTCTTGTCTGTACCATTGCTGCCATGGCCGATATACGACATTTCGACAGACGGTCGTAGCTCGGAAATCGAATGCAACTTCCTAATTTCTTATCAGCACAAAGTACTTCGCTGGACATTTGCAAAGCGAATGATCCTCTCCGTAGCATTGGACCGCACGGATAACCAGGATAACTGGTCCAGCTCCCACCCCATTCCACCCCTTTCCCACGTCTAGCGCGGTGGCACGAACGGAAGATGCAAACTGACGAGAGTGCATAAATATGCCGAACCAGCGACCAAGACAACTCTTTGCCATCACATCTCTCGATTCGCAAATAAATCGAATGTCCATTCCGAGGGTCATTTGCCATTGTCTTGCTTCAGCAATACTACAAGAAGCTTTGATTTCTCATCCAGGAATCCTGACCTGACGTTTGGAGGTTCCATCTCAAGACTGAACACACTACGCCGGCATTGTTTCTCCAACCAGACTGTCGGCGTCCTGGAGGTGTCACGTGTTTTGGAAGGCTGAGATCAGGCCAGGTATCTAAAGACAAGTAAAGACTAAACCGCCGTGTCCGTGTGGCACTGCACTACTACTAGTACTACTGCACAGTGTGCAGGTACTAGGTGAGGTCCAGGTGTGGACTTCTTGCATATATGCACGCTGCCTTTCCCTGTCACCACCACCAGGTGAGAATCGTGATCCAGTTCGCTAGCCGCCAAAGTCTCGAGCGAGGTGTGACAGAGGGACGGTAGCACTTTTCGCCATAGGCAAAGCACGGGTCTACCGACTTGATTCTCAGCGAAACTGCAGTATCCTGCCGAAGAGAGTCGGTGTGAGCAAGCAGTTCAAACATTTTGAGTCAAGCCAATTTCAATTTCCAGAGGAAAAGGCTGCTAGTCTTGTAAGGAGACGCCGCACCAAACAAGGACAGGCTAAGCAGTGGTTTGCAGTCCGAGCTCACGCGGCAATACGCTGACGATAAGCCTTCACAGAGTCTGGACGCAGCTCGGTAATGGCGACCAAGAGAGCTCTTGCGAAGGGTCAAGATTGGAAACGGTAGGCTATCTATGTCCTTTTCTTTTTTCTTCATTCTATGCTCTCCGGATTGTTTGTTGTGAAATAAAACACCTCCATTACGAGCCCAGCCGCACACGGCTGTTAGCCACATTGGTACGGTTATCAGCGCAATGATTGTATGTCGAATATCCGGCTGATGCAGAGTCAGTGAGTCTGCCAGTCAACCACCGTGATGTCAAGTAAAATCCGATCAATCGAGCACAACAGCACCTGTGCTGCGCAGTGAACTGAGCTCTGCTTAGCTTGCAAGGCTGGATTTCACTTTCCACCGCTTTAGTGATGCATGCGCTAAGTCTATGCTGCTCATAAGAATTAGGAATGTGGGCTGCCCGTAAGGCCCTTTCTGTGGGCAATGTGCGCAAACAGAATAATCCTGAGAACAAGACAAAAATTAATGTAGCTCTATGAATGCAGTGGGAAGACCTGAAGAAGGCTGAATGCTGTCTCCATTCTCCACAAGTGAATGATCACACAGTGTCTAGGGGCACGCATAGTATCAGCATGATCAAGTACTTTTGTGTTTGTACTGGGTGCGGTATTGACCAGTGAAGCAGCAGTGTGTAAAGTAATATAGTTCACAGACTCGTGTTCATCATGGTTCATGGTGCCCGGGTACAGGCTCAGTAGGGCCGGCACTATACACGGTGGACGTCGAATCTCATCTGGCCAGTTCCAGCTTTTGCGTATGTATCGATTTGTGCCCGTTTACATGTACTTCAGTATATGCATAATATGTACATATGTGTGTGCCTATGTGTGTGTGTGTGTGTGTGTGTGTGTGTGTGTGTGTGTGTGTGTGTGTGTGTGTGTGTGTGTGTGTGTGTATGTGTGTGTGTGTGTGTGTGTGTCTGCATGTACACTACACAGACAACAGTCCTGCCCTGTGGTACGGAGCAGTGACATAGAGGCTAGAAGCCAGAGCGCTGCCGGTGGTGCACCGCTACTATTGGCAAGGAAGACTGCACAGTCAGCAAGACCTGCTGTGCCAAAGAGAACACCTTTGCCTGCACCACGGACGGTAAGTTGCTGTTCTATTTTAGTTACGAAACGAGCCGAGGTGCTCAATAACAAGGAAGCGAATGAAGGTAAAGGCGGTGACGCCTGTTGGGAATTACCAAGTAAAACAAGAATAAATTCAACTCGGAATTTCGGAATTTCACCATAAAACAAGAATAGAAATAAATTACTTCCTTGTGAAGAAAAGGGAAAGAAACGTTTGATAGAAGGAAGTGTCTACTTGATTGTGTGGATTTGTGTCTTTGCATGCGAAGGTAAAGATTGCGAAACTATTTTCACCGCCTCCAAATTACCGCTAGAAATAAATGAAAATAAAATGAAGATGCCAAGAAGTACGCGGGGAATCAAGCCACATTATCCTCAGCCCCACAATGGTACAGGACTGCTTGTAAACACAGACAGTTCTTTCCGGGCAAAGAAAATTGTATCATCCCTTAGGCAGCAGGCAACCTTTTCCCTGTCGCAAGTTTCTGATGATGTTGCTTCGACCGGCCCTCCTGATCGGGTGTGGGAAAGCTCTTGTCTCAGGCGAGGAGCACGTTTTGAGCAGTGGAATACTCGACTTTCTTATGCCATGCCAGCTGTATCCGACTTCTCTGTGCTTTATCGTAGTTTCTATGATGTGTGAAAGTTTGTTTTCTCTAACTTGGAGTTTCATGCTAAGCATTCCTCAGGCAACTCTTAACGTAATAATGTTGCCTGAGTATCGCATGGCGTGACACTATGGGTTCCTGAACTGAACAAATTGCTCTGACTTCTGTGTTGGCTGACTGTGTGGAAGGAGGATTGTGTTTGATCAATGTGCCTGCTTATGATAATGCAGTGTCTGTATTGTATAACTGTTCGTAGAAGGACTGTATTTGGTATCGATGTGCCTGCATATAGACAATGCAATGTTCATGCTGTGTGACTGTTCGCAGGAGGACTGTGTGTATGTGCGAGAGGATGAGGTGCACAGCCCTACAACTGGTCGTAGACTTCCATTGTCGGGACAACATGATGCGGTGAAGTCAACAACACTTCCATCCAGGGCTACGCCTGCTTCACCCGGTGGCCAACAACCAAGTGCAACAGCCAAGAAAACGCTGAAAGCTGCAGCAGAGGAAGGAAACCATTACTATCGTGTAAGTTGATTTCTTTACCTGTATCTTAATTTCTCGTTGCTTGCATATTTTGATTTGCATGAAAAGAATTAATAGAAATCCGTGTCAGGGAATACGAAGTCTGATTCTAAAACTTGCAATGAAACTCGACGCACAGGCAGTAGTAGTACTTCAGAAGTAGTAGTATTCTTTTATTTTCCATCGGAAGCCTCAACAGTGATGAACACGACTCTTAAGAGGGCCTATAACAGAGTAGAGGGGTGTGGGGTGAGAAAAATATTAACGAGAGAGCTTGGAAGCTCAGGGCCCTACGCTTTGCTTTTTTGCCTTGATGACCAAGACAAAAAAAGCATAGGGATGTTATAAATTCTTTAAAAAATTCCTTTTTTTTAAGACATAACATGGGATTCGAACCCGCACTATCGAGCGCCCTGCATGCATCCCCCGATACACTTCGCATACATACTAATTCTTCCAAGTTGCTTCACGTTATGATCTTGAATTTGAAAGCCCTATTTGAATATGCATTGTGGCCAGCCGTCTTTGATGGTACGGTACGGTACGGGATAGGTACGGGACAGGTACGATCGAGGGTAATACGACACCGTCTACCGCCTTGATGACGGCAAAA